>NW_027479631.1:0-87181 GCF_051014685.1 Ptiloglossa arizonensis
AATGAAGCGGAGAAACAAAGAAGGAAACGGAGAAACGTAGAAAGAAACGCAGAAACGGAGAAATACAATGGAGAAACGAAGAAATAAACGGAGGAATGAAGGAAAGAAACGGAGAAGCGAAGAAAGAACCGGAGTAACGAAGAAAGAACGGAGAAACGAGGAAAGAAACGGAGAAACGAAGAAAGAAATGGAGAAACGAATAAGAAACGGAGAAACGAAGGAAGAACCGGAAGTAACGAAAAAGAAACGGAGAAACGGAGAAATAAATGGAGAAACGGAGAAATAAATGGAGAAACGAAGAATGAAGCGGAGAAACAAAGAAGGAAACGAGAAACGAAGAAAGAAACGGAGAAACGGAGAATAAATGGAGAAACGAAGAAATAAACGGAGGAGTGAAGAAAGAACGGAGAAGCGAAGAAGGAACCGGAGTAACGAAAGAAAGAAACGGAGAAACGAGGAAAGAAACGGAAGAAACGAGGAAAGAAACGGAGAAACGAGGAAGAAACGGAGAAACGAAGAATGAAATGGAGAAACGAAGAAGAAACGGAGAAACGAAGAAATAAACGGAGAAACGAAGAAAGAAAACGGAGAAACGAAGAAAGGAAACGGAGAAACGAACAAAGAAACGGAGCAAACGAACAAAGAAACGGAGAAACGAACAAAGAAACGAGAACGAACAAAGAGACGGAGAAACGAAGGAAGAAACGGAGAAACGAAGAAAGAACGGAGAAACGAATAAAGAAACGGAGAAACGAAGAAAGAAACGGAGAAACGGGCAAAGAAACGGAGAAACGAAGAAAGAAACGGAGAAACGAAGAAAGAAACGGAGAAACGAAGAAAGAAACGGAGAAACGAAGAAATAAACGGAGAAACGAAGAAAGAAACGGAGAAACGAAGAAAGAACGGAGAAACGAACAAAGAAACGGAGAAACGAAGGAAGAAACGGAGAACGAAGAAAGAAACGGAGAACGAATAAAAGAAACGGAGAAACGAAGAAAAGACGGAGAAACGGAGAAATAAATGGAGAAACGAAGAAAGAAACGGAGAAACGAATAAAGAAACGAGAAACGAAGAAAGAAACGGAGAAACGAACAAAGAAACGATGAAACGCAGAAAGAAACGGAGAAACGGACAAAGAAACGGAGAGACGAAGAAAGAACGGAAAAAACGAGAAATAAATGGGGAAACGAAGAAATAAATGGAGAAACGAAGAAATAAACGGAGAAACGAAGAAAGAAACGGAGAAACGAACAAAGAAACGATGAAACGCAGAAAGAAACGGAGAAACGAACAAAGAAACGGAGAGACGAAGAAAGAAACGGAGAAACGGAGAAATAAATGGGGAAACGATGAAATAAACGGAGAAACGAAGAATGAAGCGGAGAAACAAAGAAGGGAAACGGAGAACGAAGAAAGAAACGCAGAAACGGAGAAATAAATGGAGAAACGAAGAAATAAACGGAGGAATGAAGAAAGAAACGGAGAAGCGAAGAAGAACCGGAGTAACGAAGAAAGAAACGGAGAAACGAGGAAAGAAACGGAGAAACGAGGAAAGAAAACGGAGAAACGAAGAAAGAAATGGAGAAACGAAGAAAGAAACGGAGAAACGAATAAAGAAACGAGAAACGAAGGAAGAACCGGAGTAACGAAAAAAGAAACGGAGAAACGGAGAAATAAATGGAGAAACGGAGAAATAAAATGGAGAAACGAGGAAAGAAACGGAGAAACGAGGAAAGAAACGGAGAAACAAAGAAGGAACGGAGAAACGAAGAAAGAAACGGAGAAACGGAGAAATAAATGGAGAACGAAAGAAATAACGGAGGAATGAAGAAAGAAACGGAGAAGCGAAGAAGGAACCGGAGTAACGAAGAAAGAAACGGAGAAACGAGGAAAGAAACGGAGAAACGAATAAAGAAACGGAGAAACGAAGAAAGAAACGGAGAACGGAGAAGTAAATGGAGAAACGAAGAAGAAACGGAGAAACGAATAAAGAAACGGAGAAACGAAGAAAGAAACGGAGAAACGAAGAAAGAAACGGAGAAACGAACAAAGAAACGGAGAAACGAACAAAGAAACGGAGAAACGAAGGAAGAAACGGAGAAACGAAGAAAGAAACGGAGAAACGAATAAAGAAACGGAGAAAGGAAGAAAGAAACGGAGAAACGGGGCAAAGAAACGGAGAAACGAAGAAAGAAACGGAGAACGAAGAAAGAAACGCAGAAACGGAGAAATAAATGGAGAAACGAAGAAATAAACGGAGGAATGAAGAAAGAAACGGAGAAGCGAAGAAGAACCGGAGTAACGAAGAAAGAAACGGAGAAACGAGGAAAGAAACGGAGAAACGAGGAAAGAAACGGAGAAAACGAAGAAAGAAATGGAGAAACGAATAAAGAAAAACGGAGAAACGAAGGAGAACCGGAGTAACGAAAAGAAACGGAGAAACAGAGAAATAAATGGAGAAACGGAGAAATAAATGGAGAAACGAAGAATGAAGCGGAGAAACAAACAAGGAAACGGAGAAACGAAGAAAGAAACGGAGAAACGGAGAAATAAATGGAGAAACGACGAAATAAACGGAGGAATGAAGAAAGAAACGGAGAAGCGAAGAAGGAACCGGAGTAGCGAAGAAAGAAACGGAGAAACGAGGAAAGAACGGAGAAACCAGGAAAGAAACGGAGAAACGAGGAAAGAAACGGAGAAACGAAGAAGAAATGGAGAAACGAAGAAAGAAACGGGAGAAAACGAACAAAGAAACGGAGAAACGAAGAAAGAAACGGAGAAACGAAGAAAGAAACGGAGAAACGAACAAAGAAACGGAGAAACGAACAAAGAAACGGAGAAAAGAACAAAGAAACGGAGAACGAACAAAGAGACGGAGAAACGAAGGAAGAAACGGAGAAACGAAGAAAGAAACGGAGAAACGAATAAAGAAAGGGAGAAACGAAGAAAGAAACGGAGAAACGGGCAAAGAAACGGGAGGAAACGAAGAAAGAAACGGAGAAACGAAGAAAGAAACGGAGAAACGAAGAAAGAAACGAGAAACGAAGAAAGAAACGGAGAAACGAAGAAAGAAACGGAGAAACGAAGAAAGGAAACGGAGAAACGAAGAAAGAAACGGAGAAACGAAGAAAGAAACGGAGAAACGAACAAAGAAACGGAGAACGAACAAAGAGACGGAGAAACGAAGGAAGAACGGAGAAACGAAGAAAGAACGGAGAAACGAATAAAGAAACGGAGAAACGAAGAAAGAAACGGAGAAACGGAGAAATAAATGGAGAAACGAAGAAAGAAACGGAGAAACGAATAAAGAAACGGAGAAACGAAGAAAGAAACGGAGAACGAAGAAAGAAACGGAGAAACGAACAAAGAAACGGAGAAACGACAAAAGAAACGGAGAAACGAAGGAGAAACGGAGAAACGAAGAAAGAAACGGAGAAACGAATAAGAAACGGGAGAAAGGAAGAAAGAAACGGAGAAACGGGCAAAGAAACGGAGAAACGAAGAAAGAAACGGAGAAACGAAGAAAGAAACTGAGAAACGAAGAAAGAAACGGAGAATCGGAGAAATAAATGGAGAAACGAAGGAACAAACGGAGAAGCGAAGAAAGAAACGGAGAAACGAAGAAAGAACGGAGAAACGAAGAAAAAACGGAGAAACGAACAAACAAACGGAGAAACGAACAAGAAACGGAGAAACGAAGGAAGAAACGGAGAATCGAAGAAAGAAACGGTGAAACGAATAAAGATACGGAGAAACGAGAAAGAAACGGAGAAACGAACAAAGAAACGATGAAACGCAGAAAGAAACGGAGAAACGAACAAAGAAACGGAGAGACGAACAAAGAACGGAGAAACGGAGAAATAAATGGGGAAACGAAGAAATAAATGGAGAAACGAAGAAATAAACGGAGAAACGAAGAAAGAAACGGAGAAACGAACAAAGAAACGGAGAGACGAAGAAAGAAACGGAGAAACGGAGAAATAAATGGGGAAACGATGAAATAAACGGAGAAACGAACAAAGAAACGGAGAGACGAAGAAAGAAACGGAGAAAACGGAGAAATAAATGGGAAACGATGAAATAAACGGAGAAACGAAGAATGAAGCGGAGAAACAAAGAAGGAAACGGAGAAACGAAGAAAGAAACGCAGAAACGGAGAAATAAATGGAGAAACGAAGAAATAAACGGAGAATGAAGAAAGAAACGGAGAGCGAAGAAAGAACCGGAGTAACGAAGAAAGAACGGAGAAACGAGGAAAGAAAACGGAGAAACGAGGAAAGAAACGGAGAAACGAAGAAAGAAATGGAGAAACGAAGAAAGAAACGGAGAAACGAATAAAGAAACGGAGAAACGAAGGAAGAACCGGAGTAACGAAAAAGAAACGGAGAAACGGAGAAATAAATGGAGAAGCGGAGAAATAAATGGAGAAACGAAGATTGAAGCGGAGAAACAAAGAAGGAAACGGAGAAACGAAGAAAGAATCGGAGAAACGGAGAAATAAATGGAGAAACGAAGAAATAAACGGAGGAATGAAGAAAGAAACGGAGAAGCGAAGAAGGAACCGGAGTAACGAAGAAAGAAACGGAGAAACGAGGAAAGAAACGGAGAAACGAGGAAAGAAACGGAGAAACGAAGAAAGAAATGGAGAAACGAAGAAAGAAACGGAGAAACGAAGAAATAAACGGAGAAACGAAGAAAGAAACGGAGAAACGAAGAAAGAAACGGAGAAACGAACAAAGAAACGGAGAAACGAACAAAGAAACGGAGAAACGAACAAAGAAACGGAGAACGAACAAAGAGACGGAGAAACGAAGGAAGAAACGGAGAAACGAAGAAAGAAACGGAGAAACGAATGAAGAAACGGAGAAACGAAGAAAGAAACGGAGAATCGAAGAAAGAAACGGTGAAACGAATAAAGATACGGAGAAACGAAGAAAGAAACGGAGAAACGAACAAAGAAACGATGAAACGCAGAAAGAAACGGAGAAACGAACAAAGAAACGGAGAGACGAACAAAGAAACGGAGAAACGGAGAAATAAATGGGGAAACGAAGAAATAAATGGAGAAACGAAGAAATAAACGGAGAAACGAAGAAAGAAACGGAGAAACGAACAAAGAAACGGAGAGACGAAGAAAGAAACGGAGAAACGAAGAAATAAACGGAGAAACGAAGAAAGAAACGGAGAAACGAAGAAAGAAACGGAGAAACGAACAAAGAAACGGAGAAACGAACAAAGAAACGGAGAAACGAACAAAGAAACGGAGAACGAACAAAGAGACGGAGAAACGAAGGAAGAAACGGAGAAACGAAGAAAGAAACGGAGAAACGAATGAAGAAACGGAGAAACGAAGAAAGAAACGGAGAAACGGGCAAAGAAACGGAGAAACGAAGAAAGAAACGGAGAAACGAAGAAAGAAACGGAGAAACGAAGAAAGAAACGGAGAAACGAAGAAATAAACGGAGAAACGAAGAAAGAAACGGAGAAACGAAGAAAGAAACGGAGAAACGAACAAAGAAACGGAGAAACGAAGAAAGAAACGGAGAAACGAACAAAGAAACGGAGAACGAACAAAGAGACGGAGAAACGAAGGAAGAAACGGAGAATCGAAGAAAGAAACGGAGAAACGAATAAAGATACGGAGAAACGAAGAAAGAAACGGAGAAACGGAGAAATAAATGGAGAAACGAAGAAAGTAACGGAGAAACGAATAAAGAAACGGAGAAACGAAGAAAGAAACGGAGAAACGAAGAAAGAAACGGAGAAACGAGGAAAGAAACGGAGAAACGAGGAAAGAAACGGAGAAGCGAAGGAAGAAACGGAGAAACGAAGAAAGAAACGGAGAAACGAATAAAGAAACGGAGAAAGGAAGAAAGAAACGGAGAAACGGGCAAAGAAACGGAGAAACGAAGAAAGAAACGGAGAAACGAAGAAAGAAACTGAGAAACGAAGAAAGAAACGGAGAATCGGAGAAATAAATGGAGAAACGAAGGAACAAACGGAGAAGCGAAGAAAGAAACGGAGAAACGAAGAAAGAAACGGAGAAACGAAGAAAAAAACGGAGAAACGAACAAACAAACGGAGAAACGAACAAAGAAACGGAGAAACGAAGGAAGAAACGGAGAATCGAAGAAAGAAACGGTGAAACGAATAAAGATACGGAGAAACGAAGAAAGAACCGGAGAAACGAAGAAAGAAACGGAGAAACGGAGAAATAAATGGAGAAACGAAGAAATAAATGGAGAAACGAAGAAATAAACGGAGAAACGAAGAAAGAAACGGAGAAACGAACAAAGAAACGATGAAACGCAGAAAGAAACGGAGAAACGAACAAAGAAACGGAGAGACGAAGAAAGAAACGGAGAAACGGAGAAATAAATGGGGAAACGATGAAATAAACGGAGAAACGAAGAATGAAGCGGAGAAACAAAGAAGGAAACGGAGAAACGAAGAAAGAAACGCAGAAACGGAGAAATAAATGGAGAAACGAAGAAATAAACGGAGGAATGAAGAAAGAAACGGAGAAGCGAAGAAAGAACCGGAGTAACGAAGAAAGAAACGGAGAAACGAGGAAAGAAACGGAGAAACGAGGAAAGAAACGGAGAAACGAAGAAAGAAATGGAGAAACGAAGAAAGAAACGGAGAAACGAATAAAGAAACGGAGAAACGAAGAAAGAACCGGAGTAACGCAAAAGAAACGGAGAAACGGAGAAATAAATGGAGAAACGAAGAAATAAATGGAGAAACGAAGAATGAAGCGGAGAAACAAAGAAGGAAACGGAGAAACGAAGAAAGAAACGGAGAAACGGAGAAATAAATGGAGAAACGAAGAAATAAATGGAGGAATGAAGAAAGAAACGGAGAAGCGAAGAAGGAACCGGAGTAACGAAGAAAGAAACGGAGAAACGAGGAAAGAAACGGAGAAACGAGGAAAGAAACGGAGAAACGAAGAAAGAAATGGAGAAACGAAGAAAGAAACGGAGAAACGAAGAAATAAACGGAGAAACGAAGAAAGAAACGGAGAAACGAAGAAAGAAACGGAGAAACGAACAAAGAAACGGAGAAACGAACAAAGAAACGGAGAAACGAACAAAGAAACGGAGAACGAACAAAGAGACGGAGAAACGAAGGAAGAAACGGAGAAACGAAGAAAGGAACGGAGAAACGGGCAAAGAAACGGAGAAACGAAGAAAGAAACGGAGAAACGAAGAAAGAAACGGAGAAACGAAGAAAGAAACGGAGAAACGAAGAAAGAAACGGAGAAACGAAGAAAGAAACGGAGAAACGAAGAAATAAACGGAGGAATGAAGAAAGAAACGGAGAAGCGAAGAAGGAACCGGAGTAACGAAGAAAGAAACGGAGAAACGAGGTAAGAAACGGAGAAACGAGGAAAGAAACGGAGAAACGAAGAAAGAAATGGAGAAACGAAGAAAGAAACGGAGAAACGAAGAAGTAAACGGAGAAACGAAGAAAGAAACGAAGAAACGAAGAAAGAAACGGAGAAACGAACAAAGAAACGGAGAAACGAACAAAGAAACGGAGAAACGAACAAAGAAACGGAGAACGAACAAAGAGACGGAGAAACGAAGGAAGAAACGGAGAAACGAAGAAAGAAACGGAGAAACGGGCAAAGAAACGGAGAAACGAAGAAAGAAACGGAGAAACGAAGAAAGAAACGGAGAAACGAAGAAAGAAACGGAGAAACGAAGAAAGAAACGGAGAAACGAAGAAAGAAACGGAGAAACGAAGAAAGAAACGGAGAAACGAAGAAAGAAACGGACAAACGAACAAACAAACGGAGAAACGAAGGAAGAAATGGAGAATCGAAGAAAGAAACGGAGAAACGAATAAAGAAACGGAGAAACGAAGAAAGAACCGGAGAAAAGAAGAAAGAAACGGAGAAACGAAGAAAGAAACGGAGAAACGAAGAAAGAAACGGAGAAACGAAGAAAGAAACGGAGAAACGAAGAAAGAAACTGAGAAACGAAGAAAAAACGGAGAATCGGAGAAATAAATGGAGAGACGAAGGAACAAACCGAGAGACGGAGAAAGAAATGGAGAAACGAAGAAAGAAACGGAGAAACGAAGAAAGAACCGGAGAAACGAAGAAAGAAACGGAGAAACGGAGAAATAAATGGAGAAACGAAGAAATAAATGTAGAGACGAAGAAATAAACGGAGAAACGAAGAAAGGAACGGAGAAACGAACAAAGAAACGATGAAACGCAGAAAGAAACGGAGAAACGAACAAAGAAACGGAGAGACGAAGAAAGAAACGGAGAAATAAAGGGAGAAACGATGAAATAAACGGAGAAACGAAGAATGAAGCGGAGAAACAAAGAAGGAAACGGAGAAACGAAGAAAGAAACAGAGAAACGGAGAAATAAATGGAGAAACGAAGAAATAAACGGAGGAATGAAGAAACAAACGGAGAAGCGAAGAAAGAAACGGAGAAACGAAGAAAGAAACGGAGAAACGAACAAAGAAACGGAGAAACGAACAAAGAAACGGAGAAACGAAGGAAGAAACGGAGAATCGAAGAAAGAAACGGAGAAACGAATAAAGATACGGAGAAACGAAGAAAGAACCGGAGAAACGAAGAAAGAAACGGAGAAACGGAGAAATAAATGGAGAAACGAAGAAATAAATGGAGAAACGAAGAAATAAACGGAGAAACCAAGAAAGAAACTGAGAAACGTACAAAGAAACGATGAAACGCAGAAAGAAACGGAGAAACGAACAAAGAAACGGAGAGACGAAGAAAGAAACGGGGAAACGGAGAAATAAATGGGGAAACGATGAAATAAACGGAGAAACGAAGAATGAAGCGGAGAAACAAAGAAGGAAACGGAGAAACGAAGAAAGAAACGCAGAAACGGAGAAATAAATGGAGAAACGATGAAATAAACGGAGAAACGAAGAATGAAGCGGAGAAACAAAGAAGGAAACGGAGAAACGAAGAAAGAAACGGAGAAACGAAGAAAGAAACTGAGAAACGAAGAAAGAAACGGAGAATCGGAGAAATAAATGGAGAGACGAAGGAACAAACCGAGAGACGGAGAAAGAAATGGAGAAACGAAGAAAGAAACGGTGAAACGAAGAAAGAACCGGAGAAACGAAGAAAGAAACGGAGAAACGGAGAAATAAATGGAGAAACGAAGAAATAAATGTAGAGACGAAGAAATAAACGGAGAAACGAAGAAAGGAACGGAGAAACGAACAAAGAAACGATGAAACGCAGAAAGAAACGGAGAAACGAACAAAGAAACGGAGAGACGAAGAAAGAAACGGAGAAATAAAGGGAGAAACGATGAAATAAACGGAGAAACGAAGAATGAAGCGGAGAAACAAAGAAGGAAACGGAGAAACGAAGAAAGAAACGGAGAAACGGAGAAATAAATGGAGAAACGAAGAAATAAACGGAGGAATGAAGAAACAAACGGAGAAGCGTAGAAAGAAACGGAGAAACGAAGAAAGAAACGGAGAAACGAACAAAGAAACGGAGAAACGAACAAAGAAACGGAGAAACGAAGGAAGAAACGGAGAATCGAAGAAAGAAACGGAGAAACGAATAAAGATACGGAGAAACGAAGAAAGAACCGGAGAAACGAAGAAAGAAACGGAGAAACGGAGAAATAAATGGAGAAACGAAGAAATAAATAGAGAAACGAAGAAATAAACGGAGAAACCAAGAAAGAAACTGAGAAACGAACAAAGAAACGATGAAACGCAGAAAGAAACGGAGAAACGAACAAAGAAACGGAGAGACGAAGAAAGAAACGGAGAAACGGAGAAATAAATGGGGAAACGATGAAATAAACGGAGAAACGAAGAATGAAGCGGAGAAACAAAGAAGGAAACGGAGAAACGACGAAAGAAACGCAGAAACGGAGAAATAAATGGAGAAACGAAGAAATAAACGGAGGAATGAAGAAAGAAACGGAGAAGCGAAGAAAGAACCGGAGTAACGAAGAAAGAAACGGAGAAACGAGGAAAGAAACGGAGAAACGAGGAAAGAAACGGAGAAACGAAGAAAGAAATGGAGAAACGAAGAAAGAAACGGAGAAACGAATAAAGAAACGGAGAAACGAAGGAAGAACCGGAGTAACGAAAAAGAAACGGAGAAACGGAGAAATAAATGGAGAAACGAAGAAATAAATGGAGAAACGAAGAATGAAGCGGAGAAACAAAGAAGGAAACGGAGAAACGAAGAAAGAAACGGAGAAACGGAGAAATAAATGTAGAAACGAAGAAATAAACGGAGGAATGAAGAAAGAAACGGAGAAGCGAAGAAAGAACCGGAGTAACGAAGAAAGAAACGGAGAAACGAGGAAAGAAACGGAGAAACGAGGAAAGAAACGGAGAAACGAAGAAAGAAATGGAGAAACGAAGAAAGAAACGGAGAAACGAATAAAGAAACGGAGAAACGAAGGAAGAACCGGAGTAACGAAAAAGAAACGGAGAAACGGAGAAATAAATGGAGAAACGAAGAAATAAATGGAGAAACGAAGAATGAAGCGGAGAAACAAAGAAGGAAACGGAGAAACGAAGAAAGAAACGGAGAAACGGAGAAATAAATGGAGAAACGAAGAAATAAACGGAGGAATGAAGAAAGAAACGGAGAAGCGAAGAAGGAACCGGAGTAACGAAGAAAGAAACGGAGAAACGAGGAAAGAAACGGAGAAACGAGGAAAGAAACGGAGAAACGAAGAAAGAAATGGAGAAACGAAGAAAGAAACGGAGAAACGAAGAAATAAACGGAGAAACGAAGAAAGAAACGGAGAAACGAAGAAAGAAACGGAGAAACGAACAAAGAAACGGAGAAACGAACAGAGAAACGGAGAAACGAACAAAGAAACGGAGAACGAACAAAGAGACGGAGAAACGAAGGAAGAAACGGAGAAACGAAGAAAGAAACGGAGAAACGAATAAAGAAACGGAGAAACGAAGAAAGAAACGGAGAAACGGGCAAAGAAACGGAGAAACGAAGAAAGAGACGGAGAAACGAAGAAAGAAACGGAGAAACGAAGAAAGAAACGGAGAAACGAAGAAATAAACGGAGAAACGAAGAAAGAAACGGAGAAACGAAGAAAGAAACGGAGAAACGAACAAAGAAACGGAGAAACGAAGAAAGAAACGGAGAAACGAACAAAGAAACGGAGAACGAACAAAGAGACGGAGAAACGAAGGAAGAAACGGAGAAACGAAGAAAGAAACGGAGAAACGAATAAAGAAACGGAGAAACGAAGAAAGAAACGGAGAAACGGAGAAATAAATGGAGAAACGATGAAATAAACGGAGAAACGAAGAATGAAGCGGAGGAACAAAGAAGGAAACGGAGAAACGAAGAAAGAAACGGAGAAACGGAGAAATAAATGGAGAAACGAAGAAATAAACGGAGGAATGAAGAAAGAAACGGAGAAGCGAAGAAAGAACCGGAGTAACGAAGAAAGAAACGGAGAAAGGAGGAAAGAAACGGAGAAACGAGGAAGGAAACGGAGAAACGAAGAAAGAAATGGAGAAACGAAGAAATAAACGGAGAAACGAAGAAATAAACGGAGAAACGAAGAAAGAAACGGAGAAACGGATAAAGAAACGGAGAAACGAAGAAAGAAACGGAGAAACGAACAAAGAAACGGAGAAACGAACAAAGAAACGGAGAAACGAAGGAAGAAACGGAGAAACGAAGAAAGAAACGGAGAAACGAATAAAGAAACGGAGAAAGGAAGAAAGAAACGGAGAAACGGGCAAAGAAACGGAGAAACGAAGAAAGAAACGGAGAAACGAAGAAAGAAACTGAGAAACGAAGAAAGAAACGGAGAATCGGAGAAATAAATGGAGAAACGAAGGAACAAACGGAGAAGCGAAGAAAGAAACGGAGAAACGAAGAAAGAAACGGAGAAACGAAGAAAAAACGGAGAAACGAACAAACAAACGGAGAAACGAACAAAGAAACGGAGAAACGAAGGAAGAAACGGAGAAACGAAGAAAGAAACGGTAAAACGAATAAAGATACGGAGAAACGAAGAAAGAACCGGAGAAACGAAGAAAGAAACGGAGAAACGGAGAAATAAATGGAGAAACGAAGAAATAAACGGAGAAACGAAGAAATAAACGGAGAAACGAAGAAAGAAACGGAGAAACGAATAAAGAAACGGAGAAACGAAGAAAGAAACGGAGAAACGAAGAAAGAAACGGAGAAACGAAGAAAGATACGGAGAAACGAAGAAAGAACCGGAGAAACGAAGAAAGAAACGGAGAAACGGAGAAATAAATGGAGAAACGAAGAAATAAATAGAGAAACGAAGAAATAAACGGAGAAACCAAGAAAGAAACTGAGAAACGAACAAAGAAACGATGAAACGCAGAAAGAAACGGAGAAACGAACAAAGAAACGGAGAGACGAAGAAAGAAACGGAGAAACGGAGAAATAAATGGGGAAACGAAGAAATAAATGGAGAAACGAAGAATGAAGCGGAGAAACAAAGAAGGAAACGGAGAAACGAAGAAAGAAACGGAGAAACGGAGAAATAAATGGAGAAACGAAGAAATAAACGGAGGAATGAAGAAAGAAACGGAGAAGCGAAGAAGGAACCGGAGTAACGAAAAAGAAACGGAGAAACGGAGAAATAAATGGAGAAACGAAGAAATAAATGGAGAAACGAAGAATGAAGCGGAGAAACAAAGAAGGAAACGGAGAAACGAAGAAAGAAACGGAGAAACGGAGAAATAAATGGAGAAACGAAGAAATAAACGGAGGAATGAAGAAAGAAACGGAGAAGCGAAGAAAGAACCGGAGTAACGAAGAAAGAAACGGAGAAACGAGGAAAGAAACGGAGAAACGAGGAAAGAAACGGAGAAACGAAGAAAGAAATGGAGAAACGAAGAAAGAAACGGAGAAACGAATAAAGAAACGGAGAAACGAAGGAAGAACCGGAGTAACGAAAAAGAAACGGAGAAACGGAGAAATAAATGGAGAAACGAAGAAATAAATGGAGAAACGAAGAATGAAGCGGAGAAACAAAGAAGGAAACGGAGAAACGAAGAAAGAAACGGAGAAACGGAGAAATAAATGGAGAAACGAAGAAATAAACGGAGGAATGAAGAAAGAAACGGAGAAGCGAAGAAGGAACCGGAGTAACGAAGAAAGAAACGGAGAAACGAGGAAAGAAACGGAGAAACGAGGAAAGAAACGGAGAAACGAAGAAAGAAATGGAGAAACGAAGAAAGAAACGGAGAAACGAAGAAATAAACGGAGAAACGAAGAAAGAAACGGAGAAACGAAGAAAGAAACGGAGAAACGAACAAAGAAACGGAGAAACGAACAGAGAAACGGAGAAACGAACAAAGAAACGGAGAACGAACAAAGAGACGGAGAAACGAAGGAAGAAACGGAGAAACGAAGAAAGAAACGGAGAAACGAATAAAGAAACGGAGAAACGAAGAAAGAAACGGAGAAACGGGCAAAGAAACGGAGAAACGAAGAAAGAAACGGAGAAACGAAGAAAGAAACGGAGAAACGAAGAAAGAAACGGAGAAACGAAGAAATAAACGGAGAAACGAAGAAAGAAACGGAGAAACGAAGAAAGAAACGGAGAAACGAACAAAGAAACGGAGAAACGAAGAAAGAAACGGAGAAACGAACAAAGAAACGGAGAACGAACAAAGAGACGGAGAAACGAAGGAAGAAACGGAGAAACGAAGAAAGAAACGGAGAAACGAATAAAGAAACGGAGAAACGAAGAAAGAAACGGAGAAACGGAGAAATAAATGGAGAAACGATGAAATAAACGGAGAAACGAAGAATGAAGCGGAGGAACAAAGAAGGAAACGGAGAAACGAAGAAAGAAACGGAGAAACGGAGAAATAAATGGAGAAACGAAGAAATAAACGGAGGAATGAAGAAAGAAACGGAGAAGCGAAGAAAGAACCGGAGTAACGAAGAAAGAAACGGAGAAAGGAGGAAAGAAACGGAGAAACGAGGAAGGAAACGGAGAAACGAAGAAAGAAATGGAGAAACGAAGAAATAAACGGAGAAACGAAGAAATAAACGGAGAAACGAAGAAAGAAACGGAGAAACGAATAAAGAAACGGAGAAACGAAGAAAGAAACGGAGAAACGAACAAAGAAACGGAGAAACGAACAAAGAAACGGAGAAACGAAGGAAGAAACGGAGAAACGAAGAAAGAAACGGAGAAACGAATAAAGAAACGGAGAAAGGAAGAAAGAAACGGAGAAACGGGCAAAGAAACGGAGAAACGAAGAAAGAAACGGAGAAACGAAGAAAGAAACTGAGAAACGAAGAAAGAAACGGAGAATCGGAGAAATAAATGGAGAAACGAAGGAACAAACGGAGAAGCGAAGAAAGAAACGGAGAAACGAAGAAAGAAACGGAGAAACGAAGAAAAAACGGAGAAACGAACAAACAAACGGAGAAACGAACAAAGAAACGGAGAAACGAAGGAAGAAACGGAGAAACGAAGAAAGAAACGGTAAAACGAATAAAGATACGGAGAAACGAAGAAAGAACCGGAGAAACGAAGAAAGAAACGGAGAAACGGAGAAATAAATGGAGAAACGAAGAAATAAACGGAGAAACGAAGAAATAAACGGAGAAACGAAGAAAGAAACGGAGAAACGAATAAAGAAACGGAGAAACGAAGAAAGAAACGGAGAAACGAAGAAAGAAACGGAGAAACGAAGAAAGATACGGAGAAACGAAGAAAGAACCGGAGAAACGAAGAAAGAAACGGAGAAACGGAGAAATAAATGGAGAAACGAAGAAATAAATAGAGAAACGAAGAAATAAACGGAGAAACCAAGAAAGAAACTGAGAAACGAACAAAGAAACGATGAAACGCAGAAAGAAACGGAGAAACGAACAAAGAAACGGAGAGACGAAGAAAGAAACGGAGAAACGGAGAAATAAATGGGGAAACGATGAAATAAACGGAGAAACGAAGAATGAAGCGGAGAAACAAAGAAGGAAACGGAGAAACGACGAAAGAAACGCAGAAACGGAGAAATAAATGGAGAAACGAAGAAATAAACGGAGGAATGAAGAAAGAAACGGAGAAGCGAAGAAAGAACCGGAGTAACGAAGAAAGAAACGGAGAAACGAGGAAAGAAACGGAGAAACGAGGAAAGAAACGGAGAAACGAAGAAAGAAATGGAGAAACGAAGAAAGAAACGGAGAAACGAATAAAGAAACGGAGAAACGAAGGAAGAACCGGAGTAACGAAAAAGAAACGGAGAAACGGAGAAATAAATGGAGAAACGAAGAAATAAATGGAGAAACGAAGAATGAAGCGGAGAAACAAAGAAGGAAACGGAGAAACGAAGAAAGAAACGGAGAAACGGAGAAATAAATGGAGAAACGAAGAAATAAACGGAGGAATGAAGAAAGAAACGGAGAAGCGAAGAAAGAACCGGAGTAACGAAGAAAGAAACGGAGAAACGAGGAAAGAAACGGAGAAACGAGGAAAGAAACGGAGAAACGAAGAAAGAAATGGAGAAACGAAGAAAGAAACGGAGAAACGAATAAAGAAACGGAGAAACGAAGGAAGAACCGGAGTAACGAAAAAGAAACGGAGAAACGGAGAAATAAATGGAGAAACGAAGAAATAAATGGAGAAACGAAGAATGAAGCGGAGAAACAAAGAAGGAAACGGAGAAACGAAGAAAGAAACGGAGAAACGGAGAAATAAATGGAGAAACGAAGAAATAAACGGAGGAATGAAGAAAGAAACGGAGAAGCGAAGAAGGAACCGGAGTAACGAAGAAAGAAACGGAGAAACGAGGAAAGAAACGGAGAAACGAGGAAAGAAACGGAGAAACGAAGAAAGAAATGGAGAAACGAAGAAAGAAACGGAGAAACGAAGAAATAAACGGAGAAACGAAGAAAGAAACGGAGAAACGAAGAAAGAAACGGAGAAACGAACAAAGAAACGGAGAAACGAACAGAGAAACGGAGAAACGAACAAAGAAACGGAGAACGAACAAAGAGACGGAGAAACGAAGGAAGAAACGGAGAAACGAAGAAAGAAACGGAGAAAGAATAAAGAAACGGAGAAACGAAGAAAGAAACGGAGAAACGGGCAAAGAAACGGAGAAACGAAGAAAGAAACGGAGAAACGAAGAAAGAAACGGAGAAACGAAGAAAGAAACGGAGAAACGAAGAAATAAACGGAGAAACGAAGAAAGAAACGGAGAAACGAAGAAAGAAACGGAGAAACGAACAAAGAAACGGAGAAACGAAGAAAGAAACTGAGAAACGAACAAAGAAACGGAGAACGAACAAAGAGACGGAGAAACGAAGGAAGAAACGGAGAAACGAAGAAAGAAACGGAGAAACGAATAAAGAAACGGAGAAACGAAGAAAGAAACGGAGAAACGGAGAAATAAATGGAGAAACGATGAAATAAACGGAGAAACGAAGAATGAAGCGGAGGAACAAAGAAGGAAACGGAGAAACGAAGAAAGAAACGGAGAAACGGAGAAATAAATGGAGAAACGAAGAAATAAACGGAGGAATGAAGAAAGAAACGGAGAAGCGAAGAAAGAACCGGAGTAACGAAGAAAGAAACGGAGAAAGGAGGAAAGAAACGGAGAAACGAGGAAGGAAACGGAGAAACGAAGAAAGAAATGGAGAAACGAAGAAATAAACGGAGAAACGAAGAAATAAACGGAGAAACGAAGAAAGAAACGGAGAAACGAATAAAGAAACGGAGAAACGAAGAAAGAAACGGAGAAACGAACAAAGAAACGGAGAAACGAACAAAGAAACGGAGAAACGAAGGAAGAAACGGAGAAACGAAGAAAGAAACGGAGAAACGAATAAAGAAACGGAGAAAGGAAGAAAGAAACGGAGAAACGGGCAAAGAAACGGAGAAACGAAGAAAGAAACGGAGAAACGAAGAAAGAAACTGAGAAACGAAGAAAGAAACGGAGAATCGGAGAAATAAATGGAGAAACGAAGGAACAAACGGAGAAACGAAGAAATAAACGGAGAAACGAAGAAAGAAACGGAAAAACGAATAAAGAAACGGAGAAACGAAGAAAGAAACGGAGAAACGAAGAAAGAAACGGAGAAACGAACAAAGAAACGGAGAAACGAACAAAGAAACGGAGAAACGAAGTAAGAAACGGAGAAACGAAGAAAGAAACGGAGAAACGAATAAAGAAACGGAGAAAGGAAGAAAGAAACGGAGAAACGGGCAAAGAAACGGAGAAACGAAGAAAGAAACTGAGAAACGAAGAAAGAAACGGAGAATCGGAGAAATAAATGGAGAAACGAAGGAACAAACGGAGAAGCGAAGAAAGAAACGGAGAAACGAAGAAAGAAACGGAGAAACGAAGAAAAAAACGGAGAAACGAACAAACAAACGGAGAAACGAACAAAGAAACGGAGAAACGAAGAAAGAAACGGAGAAACGAACAAAGAAACGGAGAAACGAACAAAGAAACGGAGAAACGAAGGAAGAAACGGAGAATCGAAGAAAGAAACGGTGAAACGAATAAAGATACGGAGAAACGAAGAAAGAACCGGAGAAACGAAGAAAGAAACGGAGAAACGGAGAAATAAATGGAGAAACGAAGAAATAAATGGAGAAACGAAGAAATAAACGGAGAAACGAAGAAAGAAACGGAGAAACGAACAAAGAAACGATGAAACGCAGAAAGAAACGGAGAAACGAACAAAGAAACGGAGAGACGAAGAAAGAAACGGAGAAACGGAGAAATAAATGGGGAAACGATGAAATAAACGGAGAAACGAAGAATGATGCGGAGAAACAAAGAAGGAAACGGAGAAACGAAGAAAGAAACGCAGAAACGGAGAAATAAATGGAGAAACGAAGAAATAAACGGAGGAATGAAGAAAGAAACGGAGAAGCGAAGAAGGAACCGGAGTAACGAAGAAAGAAACGGAGAAACGAGGAAAGAATCGGAGAAACGAGGAAAGAAACGGAGAAACGAAGAAAGAAATGGAGAAACGAAGAAAGAAACGGAGAAACGAATAAAGAAACGGAGAAACGAAGAAAGAACCGGAGTATCGAAAAAGAAACGGAGAAACGGAGAAATAAATGGAGAAACGAAGAAATAAATGGAGAAACGAAGAATGAAGCGGAGAAACAAAGAAGGAAACGGAGAAACGAAGAAAGAAACGGAGAAACGGAGAAATAAATGGAGAAACGAAGAAATAAACGGAGGAATGAAGAAAGAAACGGAGAAGCGAAGAAGGAACCGGAGTAACGAAGAAAGAAACGGAGAAACGAGGAAAGAAACGGAGAAACGAGGAAAGAAACGGAGAAACGAAGAAAGAAATGGAGAAACGAAGAAAGAAACGGAGAAACGAAGAAATAAACGGAGAAACGAAGAAAGAAACGGAGAAACGAAGAAAGAAACGGAGAAACGAACAAAGAAACGGAGAAACGAACAGAGAAACGGAGAAACGAACAAAGAAACGGAGAACGAACAAAGAGACGGAGAAACGAAGGAAGAAACGGAGAAACGAAGAAAGAAACGGAGAAACGAATAAAGAAACGGAGAAACGAAGAAAGAAACGGAGAAACGGGCAAAGAAACGGAGAAACGAAGAAAGAAACGGAGAAACGAAGAAAGAAACGGAGAAACGAAGAAAGAAACGGAGAAACGAAGAAATAAACGGAGAAACGAAGAAAGAAACGGAGAAACGAAGAAAGAAACGGAGAAACGAACAAAGAAACGGAGAAACGAAGAAAGAAACGGAGAAACGAACAAAGAAACGGAGAACGAACAAAGAGACGGAGAAACGAAGGAAGAAACGGAGAAACGAAGAAAGAAACGGAGAAACGAATAAAGAAACGGAGAAACGAAGAAAGAAACGGAGAAACGGAGAAATAAATGGAGAAACGATGAAATTAACGGAGAAACGAAGAATGAAGCGGAGAAACAAAGAAGGAAACGGAGAAACGAAGGAAGAAACGGAGAAACGGAGAAATAAATGGAGAAACGAAGAAATAAACGGAGGAATGAAGAAAGAAACGGAGAAGCGAAGAAAGAACCGGAGTAACGAAGAAAGAAACGGAGAAAGGAGGAAAGAAACGGAGAAACGAGGAAAGAAACGGAGAAACGAAGAAAGAAATGGAGAAACGAAGAAATAAACGGAGAAACGAAGAAATAAACGGAGAAACGAAGAAAGAAACGGAGAAACGAATAAAGAAACGGAGAAACGAAGAAAGAAACGGAGAAACGAACAAAGAAACGGAGAAACGAACAAAGAAACGGAGAAACGAAGGAAGAAACGGAGAAACGAAGAAAGAAACGGAGAAACGAATAAAGAAACGGAGAAAGGAAGAAAGAAACGGAGAAACGGGCAAAGAAACGGAGAAACGAAGAAAGAAACGGAGAAACGAAGAAAGAAACTGAGAAACGAAGAAAGAAACGGAGAATCGGAGAAATAAATGGAGAAACGAAGGAACAAACGGAGAAGCGAAGAAAGAAACGGAGAAACGAAGAAAGAAACGGAGAAACGAAGAAAAAAACGGAGAAACGAACAAACAAACGGAGAAACGAACAAAGAAACGGAGAAACGAAGGAAGAAACGGAGAATCGAAGAAAGAAACGGTGAAACGAATAAAGATACGGAGAAACGAAGAAAGAACCGGAGAAACGAAGAAAGAAACGGAGAAACGGAGAAATAAATGGAGAAACGAAGAAATAAACGGAGAAACGAAGAAATAAACGGAGAAACGAAGAAAGAAACGGAGAAACGAATAAAGAAACGGAGAAACGAAGAAAGAAACGGAGAAACGAAGAAAGAAACGGAGAAACGAACAAAGAAACGGAGAAACGAACAAAGAAACGGAGAAACGAAGTAAGAAACGGAGAAACGAAGAAAGAAACGGAGAAACGAATAAAGAAACGGAGAAAGGAAGAAAGAAACGGAGAAACGGGCAAAGAAACGGAGAAACGAAGAAAGAAACGGAGAAACGAAGAAAGAAACTGAGAAACGAAGAAAGAAACGGAGAATCGGAGAAATAAATGGAGAAACGAAGGAACAAACGGAGAAGCGAAGAAAGAAACGGAGAAACGAAGAAAGAAACGGAGAAACGAAGAAAAAAACGGAGAAACGAACAAACAAACGGAGAAACGAACAAAGAAACGGAGAAACGAAGGAAGAAACGGAGAATCGACGAAAGAAACGGTGAAACGAATAAAGATACGGAGAAACGAAGAAAGAACCGGAGAAACGAAGAAAGAAACGGAGAAACGGAGAAATAAATGGAGAAACGAAGAAAGAAACGCAGAAACGGAGAAATAAATGGAGAAACGAAGAAATAAACGGAGGAATGAAGAAAGAAACGGAGAAGCGAAGAAGGAACCGGAGTAACGAAGAAAGAAACGGAGAAACGAGGAAAGAATCGGAGAAACGAGGAAAGAAACGGAGAAACGAAGAAAGAAATGGAGAAACGAAGAAAGAAACGGAGAAACGAATAAAGAAACGGAGAAACGAAGAAAGAACCGGAGTATCGAAAAAGAAACGGAGAAACGGAGAAATAAATGGAGAAACGAAGAAATAAATGGAGAAACGAAGAATGAAGCGGAGAAACAAAGAAGGAAACGGAGAAACGAAGAAAGAAACGGAGAAACGGAGAAATAAATGGAGAAACGAAGAAATAAACGGAGGAATGAAGAAAGAAACGGAGAAGCGAAGAAGGAACCGGAGTAACGAAGAAAGAAACGGAGAAACGAGGAAAGAAACGGAGAAACGAGGAAAGAAACAGAGAAACGAAGAAAGAAATGGAGAAACGAAGAAAGAAACGGAGAAACGAAGAAATAAACGGAGAAACGAAGAAAGAAACGGAGAAACGAAGTAAGAAACGGAGACACGAACAAAGAAACGGAGAAACGAAGAAAGAAACGGAGAAACGAACAAAGAAACGGAGAACGAACAAAGAGACGGAGAAACGAAGGAAGAAACGGAGAAACGAAGAAAGAAACGGAGAAACGAATAAAGAAACGGAGAAACGAAGAAAGAAACGGAGAAACGGGCAAAGAAACGGAGAAACGAAGAAAGAAACGGAGAAACGAAGAAAGAAACGGAGAAACGAAGAAAGAAACGGAGAAACGAAGAAAGAAACGGAGAAACGAAGAAAGAAATGGAGAATCGAAGAAAGAAACGGAGAAACGAATAAAGAAACGGAGAAACGAAGAAAGAAACGGAGAAACGAAGAAAGAAACGGAGAAACGAAGAAAGAAACGGAGAAACGAATAAAGAAACGGAGAAACGAAGAAAGAAACGGAGAAACGAAGAAAGAAACGGAGAAACGAAGAAAGAAACGGAGAAACGAAGAAAGAAACGGAGAAACGAAGAAAGAAACGGACAAACGAACAAACAAATGGAGAAACGAAGGAAGAAACGGAGAATCGAAGAAAGAAACGGAGAAACGAATAAAGAAACGGAGAAACGAAGAAAGAACCGGAGAAACGAAGAAAGAACCGGAGAAACGAAGAAAGAAACGGAGAAACGGAGAAATAAATGGAGAAACGAAGAAATAAATGTAGAGTCGAAGAAATAAACGGAGAAACGAAGAAAGGAACGGAGAAACGAACAAAGAAACGATGAAACGCAGAAAGAAACGGAGAAACGAACAAAGAAACGGAGAGACGAAGAAAGAAACGGAGAAATAAAGGGAGAAACGATGAAATAAACGGAGAAACGAAGAATGAAGCGGAGAAACAAAGAAGGAAACGGAGAAACGAAGAAAGAAACGGAGAAACGGAGAAATAAATGGAGAAACGAAGAAATAAACGGAGGAATGAAGAAACAAACGGAGAAGCGAAGAAAGAAACGGAGAAACGAAGAAAGAAACGGAGAAACGAACAAAGAAACGGAGAAACGAACAAAGAAACGGAGAAACGAAGGAAGAAACGGAGAATCGAAGAAAGAAACGGAGAAACGAATAAAGATACGGAGAAACGAAGAAAGAACCGGAGAAACGAAGAAAGAAACGGAGAAACGGAGAAATAAATGGAGAAACGAAGAAATAAATGGAGAAACGAAGAAATAAACGGAGAAACCAAGAAAGAAACTGAGAAACGTACAAAGAAACGATGAAACGCAGAAAGAAACGGAGAAACGAACAAAGAAACGGAGAGACGAAGAAAGAAACGGAGAAACGGAGAAATAAATGGGGAAACGATGAAATAAACGGAGAAACGAAGAATGAAGCGGAGAAACAAAGAAGGAAACGGAGAAACGAAGAAAGAAACGCAGAAACGGAGAAATAAATGGAGAAACGAAGAAATAAACGGAGGAATGAAGAAAGAAACGGAGAAGCGAAGAAAGAACCGGAGTAACGAAGAAAGAAACGAAGAAACGAGGAAAGAAACGGAGAAACGAGGAAAGAAACGGAGAAACGAAGAAAGAAATGGAGAAACGAAGAAAGAAACGGAGAAACGAATAAAGAAACGGAGAAACGAAGAAAGAACCGGAGTAACGAAGAAAGAAACAGAGAAACGTAGAAATAAATGGAGAAACGAAGAAATAAATGGAGAAACGAAGAATGAAGCGGAGAAACAAAGAAGGAAACGGAGAAACGAAGAAAGAAACGGAGAAACGGAGAAATCAGTGGAGAAACGTAGAAATAAACGGAGGAATGAAGAAAGAAACGGAGAAGCGAAGAAAGAACCGGAGTAACGAAGAAAGAAACGGAGAAACGAGGAAAGAAACGGAGAAACGAGGAAAGAAACGGAGAAACGACGAAAGAAATGGAGAAACGAAGAAATAAACGGAGAAACGAACAAAGAAACGGAGAAACGAACAAAGAGACGGAGAAACGAAGGAAGAAACGGAGAAACGAAGAAAGAAACGGAGAAACGAATAAAGAAACGGAGAAACGAAGAAAGAAACGGAGAAACGGGCAAAGAAACGGAGAAACGAAGAAAGAAAAGGAGAAACGAATAAAGAAACGGAGAAACGAAGAAAGAAACGGAGAAACGAAGAAAGAAACGGAGAAACGAAGAAAGAAACGGAGAAACGAATAAAGAAACGGAGAAACGAAGAAAGAAACGGAGAAACGAAGAAAGAAACGGAGAAACGAAGAAAGAAACGGAGAAACGAAGAAAGAAACGGAGAAACGAAGAAAGAAACGGACAAACGAACAAACAAACGGAGAAACGAAGGAAGAAACGGAGAATCGAAGAAAGAAACGGAGAAACGAATAAAGAAACGGAGAAACGAAGAAAGAACCGGAGAAACGAAGAAAGAAACGGAGAAACGAAGAAAGAAACGGAGAAACGAAGAAAGAAACGGAGAAACGAAGAAAGAAACGGAGAAACGAAGAAAGAAACGGAGAAACGAAGAAAGAAACTGAGAAACGAAGAAAGAAACGGAGAAACGAAGAAAGAAACGGAGAAACGGAGAAATAAATGGAGAAACGAAGAAACAAACGGAGAAGCGAAGAAAGAAACGAAGAAGCGAAGAAAGAGTCGGAGAAACGAAGAAAAAAACAGAGTAACGAAGAAAGAAACGAAGAAACGAAGAAAGAAACGGAGAAACGAGCAAAGAAACGGAGAAACGAAGAAAGAAACGGAGAAATGAAGAAAAAAACGGAGAAACGGAGAAATAAATGGAGAAACGAAGAAATAAACGGAGGAATGAAGAAAGAAACGGAGAAGCGAAGAAGGAACCGGAGTAACGAAGAAAGAAACGGAGAAACGAGGAAAGAAACGGAGAAACGAGGAAAGAAACGGAGAAACGGAGAAAGAAATGGAGAAACGAAGAAAGAAACGGAGAAACGAAGAAATAAACGGAGAAACGAAGAAAGAAACGGAGAAACGAAGTAAGAAACGGAGAAACGAACAAAGAAACGGAGAAACGAAGAAAGAAACGGAGAAACGAACAAAGAAACGGAGAACGAACAAAGAGACGGAGAAACGAAGGAAGAAACGGAGAAACGAAGAAAGAAACGGAGAAACGAATAAAGAAACGGAGAAACGAAGAAAGAAACGGAGAAACGGGCAAATAAACGGAGAAACGAAGAAAGAAACGGAGAAACGAAGAAAGAAACGGAGAAACGAAGAAAGAAACGGAGAAACGAAGAAAGAAACGGAGAAACGAAGAAAGAAATGGAGAATCGAAGAAAGAAACGGAGAAACGAATAAAGAAACGGAGAAACGAAGAAAGAAACGGAGAAACGAAGAAAGAAACGGAGAAACGAAGAAAGAAACGGAGAAACGAAGAAAGAAACGGAGAAACGAATAAAGAAACGGAGAAACGAAGAAAGAAACGGAGAAACGAAGAAAGAACCGGAGAAACGAAGAAAGAACCGGAGAAACGAAGAAAGAAACGGAGAAACGGAGAAATAAATGGAGAAACGAAGAAATAAATGTAGATTCGAAGAAATAAACGGAGAAACGAAGAAAGGAACGGAGAAACGAACAAAGAAACGATGAAACGCAGAAAGAAACGGAGAAACGAACAAAGAAACGGAGAGACGAAGAAAGAAACGGAGAAATAAAGGGAGAAACGATGAAATAAACGGAGAAACGAAGAATGAAGCGGAGAAACAAAGAAGGAAACGGAGAAACGAAGAAAGAAACGGAGAAACGGAGAAATAAATGGAGAAACGAAGAAATAAACGGAGGAATGAAGAAACAAACGGAGAAGCGAAGAAAGAAACGGAGAAACGAAGAAAGAAACGGAGAAACGAACAAAGAAACGGAGAAACGAACAAAGAAACGGAGAAACGAAGGAAGAAACGGAGAATCGAAGAAAGAAACGGAGAAACGAATAAAGATACGGAGAAACGAAGAAAGAACCGGAGAAACGAAGAAAGAAACGGAGAAACGGAGAAATAAATGGAGAAACGAAGAAATAAATGGAGAAACGAAGAAATAAACGGAGAAACGAAGAAAGAAACGGAGAAACGAACAAAGAAACGATGAAACGCAGAAAGAAACGGAGAAAAGAACAAAGAAACCGAGAGACGAAGAAAGAAACGGAGAAATAAATGGAGAAACGATGAAATAAACGGAGAAACGAAGAATGAAGCGGAGAAACAAAGAAGGAAACGGAGAAACGAAGAAAGAAACGGAGAAACGGAGAAATAAATGGAGTAACGAAGAAATAAACGGAGAAATGAAGAAAGAAACGGAGAAACGAAGAAAGAAACGGAGAAACGGAGAAATAAATGGAGAAACGAAGAAATAAATGCAGAAACGAAGAAATAAACGGAGAAACGAAGAAAGAAACGGAGAAACGAAGAAAGAAGTGGAGAAACGAAGAAAGAAACCGAGAAACGAAGAAAGAAACGGAGAAACGAAGAAAGAAACTGAGAAAAGGAAGAAAGAAACGGAGAATCGGAGAAATAAATGGAGAAACGAAGGAATAAACCGAGAAACGGAGAAAGAAACGGAGAAACGAACAAAGAAACGGAGAAACGAAGAAAGAACCGGAGTAACGAAGAAAGAAACGGAGAAACGGAGAAATAAATGGAGAAACGAAGAAATAAATGCAGAAACGAAGAAATAAACGGAGAAACGAAGAAAGAAACGGAGAAACGAAGAAAGAAGTGGAGAAACGAAGAAAGAAACGGAGAAACGAAGAAAGGAACGGAGAAACGAAGAAAGAAACTGAGAAACGAAGAAAGAAACGGAGAATCGCAGAAATAAATGGAGAAACGAAGGAATAAACCGAGAAACGGAGAAAGAAACGGAGAAACGAACAAAGAAATGGAGAAACGAAGAAAAAAACGGAGAAATGAAGAAAGAAACGGAGAAACGAAGAAAGAAACGGAGAAATAAATGGAGAAACGAAGAAACAAACGGAGAAGCGAAGAAAGAAACGGAGAAACGAAGAAAGAAACGGAGAAACGAAGAAAGAAACAGAGTAACGAAGAAAGAAACGAAGAAACGAAGAAAGAAACGGAGAAACGAGCAAAGAAACGGAGAAACGAAGAAAGAAACGGAGAAACGAAGAAAGAAACGGAGAAACGAAGAAAGAAACGGAGAAACGAAGAAAGAAAACGAGAAACGAAGAAAGAAACGGAGAAACGAAGAAAGAAACGGAGAAACGAAGAAAGAACCGGAGAAACGAAGAAAGAAACGGAGAAGCGGAGAAATAAATGGAGAAACGAAGAAATAAATGTAGAGACGAAGAAATAAACGGAGAAACGAAAAAAGAAACGGAGAAACGAACAAAGAAACGATGAAACGCAGAAAGAAACGGAGAAACGAACAAAGAAACGGAGAGACGAAGAAAGAAACGGAGAAATAAATGGAGAAACGATGAAATAAACGGAGAAACGAAGAATGAAGCGGAGAAACAAAGAAGGAAACGGAGAAACGAAGAAAGAAACGGAGAAACGGAGAAATAAATGGAGAAACGAAGAAATAAACGGAGGAATGAAGAAACAAACGGAGAAGGGAAGAAAGAAACGGAGAAACGAAGAAAGAAACGGTGAAACGAACAAAGAAACGGAGAAACGAACAAAGAAACGGAGAAACGAAGGAAGAAACGGAGAATCGAAGAAAGAAACCGAGAAACGAATAAAGATACGGAGAAACGAAGAAAGATCCGGAGAAACGAAGAAAGAAACGGAGAAACGGAGAAATAAATGGAGAAACGAAGAAACAAATGGAGAAACGAAGAAATAAACGGAGAAACGAAGAAAGAACCGGAGAAACGAAGAAAGAAACGGAGAAACGGAGAAATAAATGGAGAAACGAAGAAATAAATGTAGAGACGAAGAAACAAAACGGAGAAACGAAGAAAGAAACGGAGAAACGAACAAAGAAACGATGAAACGCAGAAATAAATGGAGAAACGAAGAAATAAACGGAGGAATGAAGAAACAAACGGAGAAGGGAAGAAAGAAACGGAGAAACGAAGAAAGAAACGGTGAAACGAACAAAGAAACGGAGAAACGAACAAAGAAACGGAGAAACGAAGGAAGAAACGGAGAATCGAAGAAAGAAACCGAGAAACGAATAAAGATACGGAGAAACGAAGAAAGATCCGGAGAAACGAAGAAAGAAACGGAGAAACGGAGAAATAAATGGAGAAACGAAGAAACAAATGGAGAAACGAAGAAATAAACGGAGAAACGAAGAAAGAACCGGAGAAACGAAGAAAGAAACGGAGAAACGGAGAAATAAATGGAGAAACGAAGAAATAAATGTAGAGACGAAGAAACAAAACGGAGAAACGAAGAAAGAAACGGAGAAACGAACAAAGAAACGATGAAACGCAGAAAGAAACGGAGAAACGAAGAAAGAAACGGAGAGACGAAGAAAGAAACGGAGAAATAAATGGAGAAACGATGAAATAAACGGAGAAACGAAGAATGAAGCGGAGAAACAAAGAAGGAAACGGAGAAACGAAGAAAGAAACGGAGAAACGGAGAAATAAATGAAGAAACGAAGAAATAAACGGAGGAATGAAGAAGCAAACGGAGAAGCGAAGAAAGAAACGGAGAAACGAAGAAAGAAACGGTGAAACGAACAAAGAAACGGAGAAACGAACAAAGAAACGGAGAAACGAAGGAAGAAACGGAGAATCGAAGAAAGAAACCGAGAAACGAATAAAGATACGGAGAAACGAAGAAAGAACCGGAGAAACGAAGAAAGAAACGGAGAAACGGAGAAATAAATGGAGAAACGAAGAAATAAATGGAGAAACGAAGAAATAAACGGAGAAACGAAGAAAGAAACTGAGAAACGAACAAAGAAACGATGAAACGCAGAAAGAAACGGAGAAACGAACAAAGAAACGGAGAGACGAAGAAAGAAACGGAGAAACGAAGAAAGAAACGGAGAAACGGAGAAATAAATGGAGAAACGAAGAAATAAATGTAGAGACGAAGAAATAAACGGAGAAACGAAGAAAGAAACGGAGAAACGAACAAAGAAACGATGAAACGCAGAAAGAAACGGAGAAACGAACAAAGAAACGGAGATACGAAGAAAGAAACGGAGAAATAAATGGAGAAACGATGAAATAAACGGAGAAACGAAGAATGAAGCGGAGAAACAAAGAAGGAAACGGAGAAACGAAGAAAGAAACGGAGAAACGGAGAAATAAATGGAGAAACGAAGAAATAAACGGAGGAATGAAGAAACAAACGGAGAAGCGAAGAAAGAAACGGAGAAACGAAGAAAGAAACGGAGAAACGAACAAAGAAACGGAGAAACGAACAAAGAAACGGAGAAACGAAGGAAGAAACGGAGAATCGAAGAAAGAAACGGAGAAACGAATAAAGATACGGAGAAACGAAGAAAGAACCGGAGAAACGAAGAAAGAAACGGAGAAACGGAGAAATAAATGGAGAAACGATGAAATAAACGGAGAAACGAAGAAAGAAACTGAGAAACGAACAAAGAAACGATGAAACGCAGAAAGAAACGGAGAAACGAACAAAGAAACGGAGAGACGAAGAAAGAAACGGAGAAACGGAGAAATAAATGGGGAAACGATGAAATAAACGGAGAAACGAAGAATGAAGCGGAGAAACAAAGAAGGAAACGGAGAAACGAAGAAAGAAACGCAGAAACGGAGAAATAAATGGAGAAACGAAGAAATAAACGGAGGAATGAAGAAAGAAACGGAGAAGCGAAGAAAGAACCGGAGTAACGAAGAAAGAAACGGAGAAACGAGGAAAGAAACGGAGAAACGAGGAAAGAAACGGAGAAACGAAGAAAGAAATGGAGAAACGAAGAAAGAAACGGAGAAACGAATAAAGAAACGGAGAAACGAAGAAAGAACCGGAGTAACGAAGAAAGAAACAGAGAAACGTAGAAATAAATGGAGAAACGAAGAAATAAATGGAGAAACGAAGAATGAAGCGGAGAAACAAAGAAGGAAACGGAGAAACGAAGAAAGAAACGGAGAAACGGAGAAATAAGTGGAGAAACGTAGAAATAAACGGAGGAATGAAGAAAGAAACGGAGAAGCGAAGAAAGAACCGGAGTAACGAAGAAAGAAACGGAGAAACGAGGAAAAAAACGGAGAAACGAGGAAAGAAACGGAGAAACGAAGAAAGAAATGGAGAAACGAAGAAATAAACGGAGAAACGAAGAAATAAACGGAGAAACGAAGAAAGAAACGGAGAAACGAAGAAAGAAACGGAGAAACGAATAAAGAAACGGAGAAACGAAGGAAGAAACGGAGAAACGAAGAAAGAAACGGAGAAACGGAGAAATAAATGGAGAAACGAAGAAACAAACGGAGAAGCGAAGAAAGAAACGAAGAAGCGAAGAAAGAATCGGAGAAACGAAGAAAAAAACAGAGTAACGAAGAAAGAAACGAAGAAACGAAGAAAGAAACGGAGAAACCAGCAAAGAAACGGAGAAACGAAGAAAGAAACGGAGAAACGAAGAAAAAAACGGAGAAACGAACAAAGAAACGGAGAAACGAACAAAGAAACGGAGAAACGAAGGAAGAAACGGAGAATCGAAGAAAGAATCGGAGAAACGAATAAAGATACGGAGAAACGAAGAAAGAACCGGAGAAACGAAGAAAGAAACGGAGAAACGGAGAAATAAATGGAGAAACGAAGAAATAAATGGAGAAACGAAGAAATAAACGGAGAAACGAAGAAAGAAACGGAGAAACGGAGAAATAAATGGAGAAACGAAGAAATAAATGCAGAAACGAAGAAATAAACGGAGAAACGAAGAAAGAAACGGAGAAACGAAGAAAGAAGTGGAGAAACGAAGAAAGAAACGGAGAAACGAAGAAAGGAACGGAGAAACGAAGAAAGAAACTGAGAAACGAAGAAAGAAACGGAGAAACGAACAAGAAACGGAGAAACGAAGAAAGAACCGGAGTAACGAAGAAAGAAACGGAGAAACGGAGAAATAAATGGAGAAACGAAGAAATAAATGCAGAAAGGAAGAAATAAACGGAGAAACGAAGAAAGAAACGGAGAAACGAAGAAAGAAGTGGAGAAACGAAGAAAGAAACGGAGAAACGAAGAAAGGAACGGAGAAACGAAGAAAGAAACTGAGAAACGAAGAAAGAAACGGAGAATCGGAGAAATAAATGGAGAAACGAAGGAATAAACCGAGAAACGGAGAAAGAAACGGAGAAACGAACAAAGAAATGGAGAAACGAAGAAAAAAACGGAGAAATGAAGAAAGAAACGGAGAAACGAAGAAAGAAACGGAGAAATAAATGGAGAAACGAAGAAACAAACGGAGAAGCGAAGAAAGAAACGGAGAAACGAAGAAAGAAACGGAGAAACGAATAAAGAAACGGAGAAACGAAGGAAGAAACGGAGAAACGAAGAAATAAACGGAGAAACGAAGAAATAAACGGAGAAACGAAGAAAGAAACGGAGAAACGAAGAAAGAAACGGAGAAACGAATAAAGAAACGGAGAAACGAAGGAAGAAACGGAGAAATGAAGAAAGAAACGGAGAAACGAAGAAAGAAACGGAGAAACGGAGAAATAAATGGAGAAACGAAGAAACAAACGGAGAAGCGAAGAAAGAAACGGAGAAACGAAGAAAGAAACGGTGAAACGAAGAAAGAAACAGAGTAACGAAGAAAGAAACGAAGAAACGGAGAAACGAGCAAAGAAACGGAGAAACGAATAAAGAAACGGAGAAACGAAGAAAGAAACGGAGAATTGGAGAAATAAATGGAGAAACGAAGAATGAAGGGGAGAAACAAAGAAGGAAACGGAGAAACGAAGAAAGAAACGGAGAAACGGAGAAATAAGTGGAGAAACGTAGAAATAAACGGAGGAATGAAGAAAGAAACGGAGAAGCGAAGAAAGAACCGGAGTAACGAAGAAAGAAACGGAGAAACGAGGAAAAAAACGGAGAAACGAGGAAAGAAACGGAGAAACGAAGAAAGAAATGGAGAAACGAAGAAATAAACGGAGAAACGAAGAAATAAACGGAGAAACGAAGAAAGAAACGGAGAAACGAAGAAAGAAACGGAGAAACGAATAAAGAAACGGAGAAACGAAGGAAGAAACGGAGAAACGAAGAAAGAAACGGAGAAACGAAGAAAGAACCGGAGTAACGAAGAAAGAAACGGAGAAACGGAGAAATAAATGGAGAAACGAAGAAATAAATGCAGAAAGGAAGAAATAAACGGAGAAACGAAGAAAGAAGCGGAGAAACGAAGAAAGAAGTGGAGAAACGAAGAAAGAAACGGAGAAACGAAGAAAGGAACGGAGAAACGAAGAAAGAAACTGAGAAACGAAGAAAGAAACGGAGAATCGGAGAAATAAATGGAGAAACGAAGGAATAAACCGAGAAACGGAGAAAGAAACGGAGAAACGAACAAAGAAATGGAGAAACGAAGAAAAAAACGGAGAAATGAAGAAAGAAACGGAGAAACGAAGAAAGAAACGGAGAAATAAATGGAGAAACGAAGAAACAAACGGAGAAGCGAAGAAAGAAACGGAGAATCGAAGAAAGAAACGGAGAAACGAAGAAAGAAACAGAGTAACGAAGAAAGAAACGAAGAAACGAAGAAAGAAACGGAGAAACGAGCAAAGAAACGGAGAAACGAAGAAAGAAACGGAGAGACGAAGAAAGAAACGGAGAAACGAAGAAAGAAACGGAGAAACGAAGAAAGAAAACGAGAAACGAAGAAAGAAATGGAGAAACGAAGAAAGAAACGGAGAAACGAAGAAAGAAACGGAGAAACGAAGAAAGAAACGGAGAAACGAAGAAAGAAACGGAGAAACGAAGAAAGAAACTGAGAAACGAAGAAAGAAACGGAGAATCGGAGAAATAAATGGAGAAACGAAGGAATAAACCGAGAAACGGAGAAAGAAACGGAGAAACGAACAAAGAAACGGAGAAACGAAGAAAGAAACGGAGAAATGAAGAAAGAAGCGGAGAAACGAAGAAAGAAACGGAGAAACGGAGAAATAAATGGAGAAACGAAGAAACAAACGGGGAAGCGAAGAAAGAAACGGAGAAACGAAGAAAGAAACGGTGAAACGAAGAAAGAAACAGAGTAACGAAGAAAGAAACGAAGAAACGGAGAAACGAGCAAAGAAACGGAGAAACGAATAAAGAAACGGAGAAACGAAGAAAGAAACGGAGAATTGGAGAAATAAATGGAGAAACGAAGGAATAAACCGAGAAACGGAGAAAGAAACGGAGAAACGAACAAAGAAACGGAGAAACGAAGAAAAAAACGGAGAAATGAAGAAAGAAACGGAGAAACGAAGAAAGAAACGGAGAAACGGAGAAATAAATGGAGAAACGAAGAAACAAACGGAGAAGCGAAGAAAGAAACGGAGAAACGAAGAAAGAAACGGAGAAACGAACAAAGAAACGGAGAAACGAAGAAAGAAACGGAGAAACGAACAAAGAAACGGAGAACGAACAAAGACGCGGAGAAACGAAGGAAGGAACGGAGAAACGAAGAAAGAAACGGAGAAACGAATAAAGAAACGGAGAAACGAAGAAAGAACCGGAGTAACGAAAAAGAAACGGAGAAACGGAGAAATAAATGGAGAAACGAAGAAATAAATGGAGAAACGAAGAATGAAGCGGAGAAACAAAGAAGGAAACGGAGAAACGAAGAAAGAAACGCAGAAACGGAGAAATAAATGGAGAAACGAAGAAATAAACGGAGGAATGAAGAAAGAAACGGAGAAGCGAAGAAAGAACCGGAGTAACGAAGAAAGAAACGGAGAAACGAGGAAAGAAACGGAGAAACGAGGAAAGAAACGGAGAAACGAAGAAAGAAATGCAGAAACGAAGAAAGAAACGGAGAAACGAATAAAGAAGCGGAGAAACGAAGAAAGAACCGGAGTAACGAAAACGAAACGGAGAAACGGAGAAATAAATGGAGAAACGAAGAAATAAATGGAGAAACGAAGAATGAAACGGAGAAACAAAGAAGGAAACGGAGAAACGAAGAAAGAAACGGAGAAACGGAGAAATAAATGGAGAAACGAAGAAATAAATGCAGAAACGAAAAAATAAACGGAGAAACGAAGAAAGAAACGGAGAAACGAAGAAAGAAGTGGAGAAACGAAGAAAGAAATGGAGAAACGAAGAAAGAAACGGAGAAACGAAGAAAGAAACGGAGAAACGAAGAAAGAAACGGAGAAACGAAGAAAGAAACGGACAAACAAACAAACAAACGGAGAAACGAAGGAAGAAATGGAGAATCGAAGAAAGAAACGGAGAAACGAATAAAGAAACGGAGAAACGAAGAAAGAAACGGAGAAACGAAGAAAGAAACGGACAAACAAACAAACAAACGGAGAAACGAAGGAAGAAATGGAGAATCGAAGAAAGAAACGGAGAAACGAAGAAAAAAACGGAGAAACGAACAAAGAAACGGAGAAACGAACAAAGAAACGGAGAAACGAAGGAAGAAACGGAGAATCGAAGAAAGAAACGGAGAAACGAATAAAGATACGGAGAAACGAAGAAAGAACCGGAGAAACGAAGAAAGAAACGGAGAAACGGAGAAATAAATGGAGAAACGAAGAAATAAATGCAGAAACGAAGAAATAAACGGAGAAACGAAGAAAGAAACGGAGAAACGAAGAAAGAAACGGAGAAACGAAGAAAGAAACGGAGAAACGAAGAAACAAACGGAGAAACGAGGAAAGAAACGGAGAAACGAAGAAAGAAACGGAGAAACGAACAAAGAAACGGAGAAGCGAAGAAAGAAACGGAGAAACGAAGAAAGAAACGGAGAAACGAGGAAAGAAACGGAGAAACGAAGAAAGAAACGGAGAAGCGAACAAAGAAACGGAGAAACGGGGAAATAAATGTAGAAACGAAGAAATAAATGCAGAAACGAACAAGCAAACGGAGAAACGAAGAAAGAAACGGAGAAACGGAGAAATAAATGGAGAAACGAAGAAATAAATGCAGAAACGAAGAAATAAACGGAGAAACGAAGAAAGAAACGGAGAAACGAAGAAAGAAGTGGAGAAACGAAGAAAGAAACCGAGAAACGAAGAAAGAAACGGAGAAACGAAGAAAGAAACTGAGAAAAGGAAGAAAGAAACGGAGAATCGGAGAAATAAATGGAGAAACGAAGGAATAAACCGAGAAACGGAGAAAGAAACGGAGAAACGAACAAAGAAACGGAGAAACGAAGAAAGAACCGGAGTAACGAAGAAAGAAACGGAGAAACGGAGAAATAAATGGAGAAACGAAGAAATAAATGCAGAAACGAACAAGCAAACGGAGAAACGAAGAAAGAAACTGAGAAACGAAGAAGGAAATGAAGAAACGAAGAAAGAAACGAAGAAACGAACAAAGAAACGGAGATACGAAGAAAGAAACGGAGAAACGAAGAAAGAAACGGAGAATCGAAGAAAGAAACGGAGAATCGAAGAAAGAAACGGAGAAACGAAGAAAGAAACGGCGAAACGAAGAAAGAAACGCAGATACGATGAGAGAAACGGAGAAACGGAGAAATAAATGGAGAAACGAAGAAATAAACGGAGAAACGAACAAAGAAACGGAGAAGCGAAGAAAGAAACGGAGAAACGAAGAAAGAAACGGAGAAACGAGGAAAGAAACGGAGAAACGAAGAAAGAAACGGAGAAGCGAACAAAGAAACGGAGAAACGAAGAAAGAAACGGAGAAACGGGGAAATAAATGGAGAAACGAAGAAATAAATGCAGAAACGAACAAGCAAACGGAGAAACGAAGAAAGAAACTGAGAAACGAAGAAGGAAATGAAGAAACGAAGAAAGAAACGAAGAAACGAACAAAGAAACGGAGATACGAAGAAAGAAACGGAGAAACGAAGAAAGAAACGGAGAATCGAAGAAAGAAACGGAGAATCGAAGAAAGAAACGGAGAAACGAAGAAAGAAACGGCGAAACGAAGAAAGAAACGCAGATACGATGAGAGAAACGGAGAAACGGAGAAATAAATGGAGAAACGAAGAAATAAACGGAGAAACGAACAAAGAAACGGAGAAGCGAAGAAAGAAACGGAGAAACGAAGAAAGAAACGGAGAAACGAGGAAAGAAACGGAGAAACGAAGAAAGAAACGGAGAAGCGAACAAAGAAACGGAGAAACGAAGAAAGAAACGGAGAAACGGGGAAATGAATGGAGAAACGAAGAAATAAACGAAGAAACGAACACAGGCACGGAGAAACGAAGGAAGAAACGGAGAAACGAAGGAAGAAACGGAGAAACGAAGAAAGAAACGGAGAAACGAAGAAAGAAACGGAGATACGAAGAAAGAAACGGAGAAACGAAGAAAGAAACGGAGAATCGAAGAAAGAAACGGAGAATCGAAGAGAGAAACGGAGAAACGAAGAAAGAAACGGAGAAACGAAGAAAGAAACGGAGATACGATGAGAGAAACGGAGTAACGAAGAAAGAAACGGAGAAACGGGGAAATAATAGGAGAAACGAAGAAATAAACGCAGAAACGAACAAAGAAACGGAGAAACGAAGGAAGAAACGGAGAAACGAAGGAAGAATCGGAGAAACGAAGAAAGAAACGGAGAAACGAAGAAAGAAACGGAGAAACGAAGAAACAAACGGAGAAACGAGGAAAGAAACGGAGAAACGAAGAAAGAAACGGAGAAACGAACAAAGAAACGGAGAAGCGAAGAAAGAAACGGAGAAACGAAGAAAGAAACGGAGAAACGAGGAAAGAAACGGAGAAACGAAGAAAGAAACGGAGAAGCGAACAAAGAAACGGAGAAACGGGGAAATAAATGGAGAAACGAAGAAATAAATGCAGAAACGAACAAGCAAACGGAGAAACGAAGAAAGAAACTGAGAAACGAAGAAGGAAATGAAGAAACGAAGAAAGAAACGGAGAAACGAACAAAGAAACGGAGATACGAAGAAAGAAACGGAGAAACGAAGAAAGAAACGGAGAATCGAAGAATGAAACGGAGAAGTGAAGAAAGAAACGGAGAAACGAAGAAAGAAATGGAGAAACGAAGAAAGAAACGGAGATACGATGAGAGAAACGGAGTAACGATGAAAGAAACGAAGAAACGAAGAAAGAAACGGAGAATCGGAGAAATAAATGGAGAAACGAAGGAATAAACCGACAAACGGAGAAACGGAGAAACGATGAAACGAACAAAGAAACAGAGAAACGAACAAAGAAACGGAGAAACGAAGAAAGAAACGGCGAAATCAAGAAAGAAACGGAGAAACGAAGAAAGAAACGTAGAAACGAAGAAAGATACGGAGAAACGGTGAAATAAATGGAGAAACGAAGATAGAACCGGAGTAACGAAGAAAGAAACGGAGAAACGGAGAAATAAATGGAGAAACGAAGAAATAAACGGAGAAACGAACCAGGAAACGGAGAAACGAAGAAAGAAACGGAGAATCGAAGAAAGCAATGGAGAAACGAAGAAAGAAACGGAGAAACGAAGAAAGAAACGGAGATACGAAGAAAGAAACGGAGAAACGAAGAAAGAAACGGAGAATCGAGGAAAGAAACGGAGAATCGAAGAAAGAAACGGAGAAACGAAGGAAGAAACGGAGAAACGAAGAAAGAAACGGAGATACGAAGAGAGAAACGGAGTAACGAAGAAAGAAACGGAGAAACGGGGAAATAAATGGAGAAACGAAGAAATAAACGCAGAAACGAACAAAGAAACAGAGAAACGAAGGAAGAAACGGAGAAACGAAGGAAGAAACGGAGAAACGAAGAAAGAAACGGAGAAACGAAGAAAGAAACGGAGAATCGAAGAAAGAAACGGAGAAACGAAGAAAGAAACGGAGAAAGGAAGAAAGAAACGGAGATACGATGAGAGAAACGGAGTAACGAAGAAAGAAACGGAGAAACGGGGAAATAAAAGGAGAAACGAAGAAATAAACGCAGAAACGAACAAAGAAACGGAGAAACGAAGGAAGAAACGGAGAAACGAAGGAAGAAACGGAGAAACGAAGAAAGAAACGGAGAAACGAAGAAAGAAATGGAGAAACGTAGAAAGAACCGGAGTAACGAAGAAAGAAACGGAGAAGCGGAGAAATAAATGGAGAAACGAAGAAATAAACGGAGAAACGAACAAAGAAACGGAGAAGCGAAGAAAGAAACGGAGAAACGCACAAAGAAACGGAGAAACGAACAAAGAAACGGAGAAACGAAGAAAGAAACGGAGAAACGGAGAAATAAACGGAGAAACGAACAAGCAAACGGAGAAACAAAGGAAGAAACGGAGAAACGAAGAAAGAAACGGAGAAATGTAGAAATAAATGGAGAAACGAAGAAATAAACCGAGAAACGGAGAAACGAACAAAGAAACAGAGAAACGAACAAAGAAACGGAGAAACGAAAAAAGAAACGGTGAAATCAAGAAGGAACGGAGAAACGAAGAAAGAAACGGAGAAACAAACAAAGAAACGGAGAAACGAAGAAAGAAACGGAGAAACGGAGAAATAAATGGAGAAACGAAGAAATAAACGGAGAAACGAACAAGCAACCGGAGAAACGAAGGAAGAAACGGTGAAATAAATGTAGAAACGAAGAAATAAACGGAGAAACGAAGAAAGAAACGGAGAAACGAAGAAAGAAACGGAGAAACGAAGAAAGAAACTGAGAAACGAAGAAGGAAATGAAGAAACGAAGAAAGAAACGAACAAAGAAACGGAGATACGAAGAAAGAAACGGAGAAACGAAGAAAGAAACGGAGAATCGAAGAAAGAAACGGAGAATCGAAGAAAGAAACGGAGAAACGAAGAAAGAAACGGAGATACGAAGAGAGAAACGGAGTAACGAAGAAAGAAACGGAGAAACGGGGAAATAAATGGAGAAACGAAGAAATAAACGCAGAAACGAACAAAGAAACAGAGAAACGAAGGAAGAAACGGAGAAACGAAGGAAGAAACGGAGAAACGAAGAAAGAAACGGAGAAACGAAGAAAGAAACGGAGAATCGAAGAAAGAAACGGAGAAACGAAGAAAGAAACGGAGAAAGGAAGAAAGAAACGGAGATACGATGAGAGAAACGGAGTAACGAAGAAAGAAACGGAGAAACGGGGAAATAAAAGGAGAAACGAAGAAATAAACGCAGAAACGAACAAAGAAACGGAGAAACGAAGGAAGAAACGGAGAAACGAAGGAAGAAACGGAGAAACGAAGAAAGAAACGGAGAAACGAAGAAAGAAATGGAGAAACGTAGAAAGAACCGGAGTAACGAAGAAAGAAACGGAGAAGCGGAGAAATAAATGGAGAAACGAAGAAATAAACGGAGAAACGAACAAAGAAACGGAGAAGCGAAGAAAGAAACGGAGAAACGCACAAAGAAACGGAGAAACGAACAAAGAAACGGAGAAACGAAGAAAGAAACGGAGAAACGGAGAAATAAACGGAGAAACGAACAAGCAAACGGAGAAACAAAGGAAGAAACGGAGAAACGAAGAAAGAAACGGAGAAATGTAGAAATAAATGGAGAAACGAAGAAATAAACCGAGAAACGGAGAAACGAACAAAGAAACAGAGAAACGAACAAAGAAACGGAGAAACGAAAAAAGAAACGGTGAAATCAAGAAGGAACGGAGAAACGAAGAAAGAAACGGAGAAACAAACAAAGAAACGGAGAAACGAAGAAAGAAACGGAGAAACGGAGAAATAAATGGAGAAACGAAGAAATAAACGGAGAAACGAACAAGCAACCGGAGAAACGAAGGAAGAAACGGTGAAATAAATGTAGAAACGAAGAAATAAACGGAGAAACGAAGAAAGAAACGGAGAAACGAAGAAAGAAACGGAGAAACGAAGAAAGAAACTGAGAAACGAAGAAGGAAATGAAGAAACGAAGAAAGAAACGAACAAAGAAACGGAGATACGAAGAAAGAAACGGAGAAACGAAGAAAGAAACGGAGAATCGAAGAAAGAAACGGAGAATCGAAGAAAGAAACGGAGAAACGAAGAAAGAAACGGAGAAACGAAGAAAGAAACGGAGATACGATGAGAGAAACGGAGTAACGATGAAAGAAACGAAGAAACGAAGAAAGAAACGGAGAATCGGAGAAATAAATGGAGAAACGAAGGAATAAACCGACAAACGGAGAAACGGAGAAACGATGAAACGAACGAAGAAACGGAGAAACGAAGAAAGAAACGGAAAAACGAAGAAAGAAACGGAGAAACGAATAAAGAAACGGAGAAACGAAGAAAGAAACGGAGAAATAAATGGAGAAACGAAGAAATAAACGGAGAAACGAAGAAAGAAACGGAGAAACGAACAAAGAAACGGAGAAACGAAGAAAGAAACGGAGAAACGGAGAAATAAACGGAGAAACGAACAAAGAAACAGAGAAACGAAGAAAGAAACGAAGAAGCGAACAAAGAAACGGAGAAATGAAGAAAGAAACGGAGAAACGAAGAAAGAAACGGAGAAACCAAGAAAGAAACGGAGAAACGATGAAAGAAACGGAGAAACGAACAAAGAACCGGGGAAACGAAGAAAGAAACGGAGAAACGAAGAAAGAAACGGAGAAACGAAGAAAGAAACGGAGAAACGAAGAAAGAAACGGAGATACGATGAGAGAAACGGAGTAACGAAGAAAGAAACAGAGAAACGGGGAAATAAATGGAGAAACGAAGAAATAAACGCAGAAACGAACAAAGAAACGGAGAAACGAAGGAAGAAACGGAGAAACGAAGGAAGAAACGGAGAAACGAAGAAAGAAACGGAGAAACGAAGAAAGAAACGGAGAAACGAAGAAAGAACCGGAGTAACGATGAAAGAAACGGAGAAACGGAGAAATAAATGGAGAAACGAAGAAATAAACGGAGAAACGAACAAAGAAACGGAGAAGCGAAGAAAGAAACGGAGAAACGACCAAAGAAACGGAGAAACGAACAAAGAAACGGAGAAACGAAGAAAGATACGGAGAAACGGTGAAATAAATGGAGAAACGAAGAAATACATGGAGAAACGAACAAGCAAACGGAGAAACGAAGAAAGAAACGGAGAAACGAAGAAACAAATGAAGAAACGAAGAAACGAACAAAGAAACGGAGAAACGAACAAAGAAACGGAGAAACGAAGAAAGAAACGGAGAAACGAAGAAAGAAACGGAGATACGAAGAAAGAAACGGAGAAACGAAGAAAGAAACGGAGAATCGAAGAAAGAAACGGAGAATCGAAGAAGGAAACGGAGAAACGAAGAAAGAAATGGAGAAACGAAGAAAGAAACGGAGATACGATGAGAGAAACGGAGTAACGAAGAAAGAAACGGAGAAACCGGGAAATAAATGGAGAAACGAAGAAATAAACCCAGAAACGAACAAAGAAACGGAGAAACGAAGGAAGAAACGGAGAAACGAAGAAAGAAACGGAGAAACGGAGAAATAAATGGAGAAACGAAGAAATAAACGGAGAAACGAACAAAGAAACGGAGAAGCGAAGAAAGAAACGGAGAAACGAAGAAAGAAACGGAGAAACGAGGAAAGAAACGGAGAAACGAAGAAAGAAACGGAGAAGCGAACAAAGAAACGGAGAAACGAAGAAAGAAACGGAGAAACGGAGAAATAAATGGAGAAACGAAGAAATAAATGCAGAAACGAACAAGCAAACGGAGATACGAAGAAAGAAACGGAGAAACGAAGAAAGAAACGGAGAATCGAAGAAAGAAACGGAGAATCGAAGAAAGAAACGGAGAAACGAAGAAAGAAATGGAGAAACGAAGAAAGAAACGGAGATACGATGAGAGAAACGGAGTAACGATGAAAGAAACGAAGAAACGAAGAAAGAAACGGAGAATCGGAGAAATAAATGGAGAAACGAAGGAATAAACCGACAAACGGAGAAACGGAGAAACGATGAAACGAACGAAGAAACGGAGAAACGACGAAAGAAACGGATAAACGAAGAAAGAAACGGAGAAACGAACAAAGAAACGGAGAAGCGAAGAAAGAAACGGAGAAATAAATGGAGAAACGAAGAAATAAACGGAGAAACGAAGAAAGAAACGGAGAAACGAAGAAAGAAACGGAGAAACGAAGAAAGAAACGGAGAAGCGGAGAAATAAACGGAGAAACGAACAAAGAAACAGAGAAACGAACAAAGAAACGGAGAAACGAAGAAAGAAACGGCGATACGAAGAAAGAAACGGAGAAACGAAGAAAGAAACGGAGAAACGAACAAAGAAACGGAGAAACGAAGAAAGAAACGGAGAAACGGAGAAATAAATGGAGAAACGAAGAAATAAACGGAGAAACGAACAAGCAAACGGAGAAACGAAGGAAGAAACGGAGAAATAAAAGGAGAAACAAAGAAATAAACGGAGAAACGAAGAAAGAAACGGAGAAACGAAGAAAGAAACGGAGAAACGAAGAAAGAAACGGAGTAACGATGAAAGAAACGAAGAAACGAAGAAAGAAACGGAGAATCGGAGAAATAAATGGAGAAACGAAGGAATGAACCGACAAACGGAGAAACGGAGAAACGATGAAACGAACGAAGAAACGGAGAAACGAAGAAAGAAACGGAGAAAAGAAGAAAGAAACGGAGAAACGAACAAAGAAACGGAGAAACGAAGAAAGCAACGGAGAAAAAAATGGAGAAACGAAGAAATAAACGGAGAAACGAACAAGGAAACGGAGAAACGAAGAAAGAAACGGAGAAACGAAGAAAGAAACGGAGAAACGAAGAAAGAAACGGAGAAACGAAGAAACAAACGGAGAAACGAGGAAAGAAACGGAGAAGCGAAGAAAGAAACGGAGAAACGAGGAAAGAAACGGAGAAACGAAGAAAGAAACGGAGAAGCGAACAAAGAAACGGAGAAACGAAGAAAGAAACGGAGAAACGAAGAAAGAAACGGAGAAACGAAGAAAGAAACGGAGAAACGATGAAAGAAACGGAGAAACGAACAAAGAACCGGGGAAACGAAGAAAGAAACGGAGAAACGAAGAAAGAAACGGAGAAACGAAGAAAGAAACGGAGAAACGTAGAAAGAAACGGAGAAACGAAGAAAGAAATGAAGAAACGAAGAAAGAAACGAAGAAACGAACAAAGAAACGGAGAAACGAACAAAGAAACGGAGAAACGAAGGAAGAAACGGAGAAACGAAGAAAGAAACGGAGGAACGAAGGAAGAAACGGAGAAGCGAACAAAGAAACGGAGAAATGAAGAAAGAAACGGAGAAACGAAGAAAGAAACGGAGAAACGAAGAAAGAAACGGAGAAACGATGAAAGAAACGGAGAAACGAACAAAGAACCGGGGAAACGAAGAAAGAAACGGAGAAACGAAGAAAGAAACGGAGAAACGAAGAAAGAAACGGAGAAACGAAGAAAGAAACGGAGAAACGAAGAAAGAAACGGAGAAACGAAGAAAGAAACGGAGAAATAAATGGAGAAACGAAGAAATAAACGGAGAAACGAACCAGGAAACGGAGAAACGAAGAAAGAAACGGATAATCGAAGAAAGCAATGGAGAAACGAAGAAAGAAACGGAGAAACGAAGAAAGAAACGGAGATACGAAGAGAGAAACGGAGAAACGAAGAAAGAAACGGAGAATCGAAGAAAGAATCGGAGAATCGAAGAAAGAAACGGAGAAACGAAGAAAGAAACGGAGAAACGAAGAAAGAAACGGAGATACGATGAGAGAAACGGAGTAACGAAGAAAGAAACGGAGAAACGGGGAAATAAATGGAGAAACGAAGAAATAAACGCAGAAACGAACAAAGAAACGGAGAAACGAAGGAAGAAACGGAGAAACGAAGGAAGAAACGGAGAAACGAAGAAAGAAACGGAGAAACGAAGAAAGAAACGGAGAAACGAAGAAAGAACCGGAGTAACGAAGAAAGAAACGGAGAAACGGAGAAATAAATGGAGAAACGAAGAAAAAAACGGAGAAACGAACAAAGAAACGGAGAAGCGAAGAAAGAAGCAGAGAAACGAAGAAAGAAACGGAGTAACGATGAAAGAAACGAAGAAGCGAAGATAGAAACGGAGAATCGGGGAAATAAATGGAGAAACGAAGGAATAAACCGACAAACGGAGAAACGGAGGAACGATGAAACGAACGAAGAAACGGAGAAACGAAGAAAGAAACGGAGAAACGAAGAAAGAAACGGAGAAACGAACAAAGAAACGGAGGAACGAAGAAAGCAACGGAGAAATAAATGGAGACACGAAGAAATAAACGGAGAAACGAAGAAAGAAACGGAGAAACGGAAAAAGAAACGGAGAAACGAAGGAAGAAACGGAGAAACGAAGGAAGAAACGGAGAAACGAAGAAAGAAACGGAGAAACGAAGAAAGAAACGGAGAAACGAAGAAAGAACCGGAGTAACGAAGAAAGAAACGGAGAAACGGAGAAATAAATGGAGAAACGAAGAAATAAACGGAGAAACGAACAAAGAAACGGAGAAGCGAAGAAAGAAACGGAGAAACGACCAAAGAAACGGAGAAACGAACAAAGAAACGGAGAAACGAAGAAAGAAACGGAGAAACGAAGAATGAATCGGAGAAACGAAGAAAGAACCAGAGTAACGAAGAAAGAAACGGAGAAACGAACAAAGAAACGGAGAAACGAAGAAAGATACGGAGAAACGGTGAAATAAATGGAGAAACGAAGAAATACATGGAGAAACGAACAAGCAAACGGAGAAACGAAGAAAGAAACGGAGAAACGAAGAAAGAAATGAAGAAACGAAGAAACGAACAAAGAAACGGAGAAACGAAAAAAGAAACGGAGAAACGAAGAAAGAAACGGAGAAACCAACAAAGAAACGGACATACGAAGAAAGAAACGGAGAAACGAAGAAAGAAACGGAGAATCGAACAAAGAAACGGAGAATCGAAGAAAGAAACGGAGAAACGAAGAAAGAAATGGAGAAACGAAGAAAGAAACGGAGAAACGAACAAGGAAACGGAGAAACGAACAAGGAAACGGAGAAACGACGGAAGAAATGGAGAAACGGAGAAATAAATGGAGAAACGAAGAAATAAACGGAGAAACGAAGAAAGAAACGGAGAAACGAAGAAAGAAACAGAGACACGAAGAAAGAAACGGAGTAACGATGAAAGAAACGAAGAAGCGAAGAAAGAAACGGAGAATCGGGGAAATAAACGGAGAAACGAAGGAATAAACCGACAAACGGAGAAACGGAGGAACGAAGAAAGAAACGGAGAAACGAAGAAAGAAACGGAGAAACGAACAAAGAAACGGAGAAACGAACAAAGAAACGGAGAAATAAATGGAGACACGAAGAAATAAACGGAGAAACGAAGAAAGAAACGGAGAAACGGAAAAAGAAACGGGGAAACGAAGAAAGAAACGGAGAAACGAAGAAAGAAACGGAGAAACGGAGAAATAAATGGAGAAACGAAGAAATAAACGGAGAAACGAATAAAGAAACGGAGAAACGAACAAAGAAACGGAGAAACGAAGAAAGAAACGGAGAAACGAAGAATGAATCGGAGAAACGAAGAAAGAACCAGAGTAACGAAGAAAGAAACGGAGAAACGAACAAAGAAACGGAGAAACGAACAAAGAAACGGAGAAACGAAGAAAGATACGGAGAAACGGTTAAATAAATGGAGAAACGAAGAAATACATGGAGAAACGAACAAGCAAACGGAGAAACGAAGAAAGAAACGGAGAAACGAAGAAAGAAATGAAGAAACGAAGAAACGAACAAAGAAACGGAGAAACGAAGAAAGAAACGGAGAAACGAAGAAAGAAACGGACATACGAAGAAAGAAACGGAGAAACGAAGAAAGAAACGGAGAATCGAAGAAAGAAACGGAGAATCGAAAAAAGAAACGGAGAAACGAAGAAAGAAATGGAGAAACGAAGAAAGAAACGGAGAAACGAACAAGGAAACGGAGAAACGACGGAAGAAATGGAGAAACGGAGAAATAAATGGAGAAACGAAGAAATAAACGGAGAAACGGAGAAAGAAACGGAGAAACGAAGAAAGAAGCAGAGAAACGAAGAAAGAAACGGAGTAACGATGAAAGAAACGAAGAAGCGAAGATAGAAACGGAGAATCGGGGAAATAAATGGAGAAACGAAGGAATAAACCGACAAACGGAGAAACGGAGGAACGATGAAACGAACGAAGAAACGGAGAAACGAAGAAAGAAACGGAGAAACGAAGAAAGAAACGGAGAAACGAACAAAGAAACGGAGGAACGAAGAAAGAAACGGAGAAATAAATGGAGAAACGAAGAAATAAACGGAGAAACGAATAAAGAAACGGAGAAACGAGGAAAGAAAAGGAGAAACGAAGAAAGAACCGCAGAAGCGAACAAAGAAACGGAAAAACGAAGAAAGAAACGGAGAAACGAAGAAAGAAACGGAGAAACGGAGAAATAATTGGAGAAACGAAGAAATAAACGGAGAAACGAACAAGCAAACGGAGAAACGAAGGAAGAAACGGTGAAATAAATGTAGAAACGAAGAAATAAACGGAGAAACGAGGAAAGAAACGGAGAAACGAAGAAAGAAACGGAGAAACGACGAAAGAAACGGAGTAACGATGAAGGAAACGAAGAAACGAAGAAAGAAACGGAGAAACGAAGAAAGAAACGGAGAAACGAAGAAACAAACGGAGAAACGAGGAAAGAAACGGAGAAACGAAGAAAGAAACGGAGAAACGAACAAAGAAACGGAGAAACGTGGAAAGAAACGGAGAAACGAAGAAAGAAACGGAGAAACGAACAAAGAAACGGAGAATCGAAGAAAGAAACGGAGAAATGAAGAAAGAAACGGAGAAACGAGGAAAGAAACGGAGAAACGAAGAAAGAAACGGAGAAGCAAACAAAGAAACGGAGAAACGAAGAAAGAAACGGAGAAACGGGGAAATAAATGGAGAAACAAAGAAATAAACGCAGAAACGAACAATGAAACGGAGAAACGAAGAAAGAAACCGAGAAACGATGAAAGAAACGGAGAAACGAACAGAGAACCGGGGAAACGAAGAAAGAAACGGAGAAACGAAGAAAAAAACGGAGAAACGAAGAAAGAAACGGAGAAACGAACAAAGAAACGGAGAAACGAAGAAAGAAACGGAGAAACGAACAAAGAAACGGAGAAACGAAGAAAGAAACGGAGAAACGAAGAATGAATCGGAGAAACGAAGAAAGAACCAGAGAAACGAAGAAAGAAACGGAGAAACGAACAAAGAAACGGAGAAACGAAGAAAGATACGGAGAAACGGTGAAATAAATGGAGAAACGAAGAAATACATTGAGAAACGAACAAGCAAACGGGGAAACGAAGAAAGAAACGGAGAAACGAAGAAAGAAATGAAGAAACGAAGAAACGAACAAAGAAACGGAGAAACGAACAAAGAAACGGAGAAACGAAGAAAGAAACGGAGAAACGAAGAAATAAACGGACATACGTAGAAAGAAACGGAGAAACGAAGAAAGAAACGGAGAATCGGAGAAAGAAACGGAGAATCGAAGAAAGAAATGGAGAAACGAAGAAAGAAATGGAGAAACGAAGAAAGAAACGGAGAAACGAACAAGGAAACGGAGAAACGACGGAAGAAATGGAGAAACGGAGAAATAAATGGAGAAACGAAGAAATAAACGGAGAAACGAAGAAAGAAACGGAGAAACGAAGAAAGAAACAGAGAAACGAAGAAAGAAACGGAGTAACGATGAAAGAAACGAAGAAGCGAAGAAAGAAACGGAGAATCGGGGAAATAAATGGAGAAACGAAGGAATAAACCGACAAACGGAGAAACGGAGGAACGATGAAACGAACGAAGAAACGGAGAAACGAAGAAAGAAACGGAGAAACGAACAAAGAAACGGAGAAACGAAGAAAGAAACGGAGAAACGAAGAAAGAAACGGAGAAACGAAGAAAGAAACGGAGAAACGAAGAAAGAAACGGAGAAACGAAGAAAGAAACGGAGAAACGGAGAAAGGAACGGAGAAACGGAAAAAGAAGCGGAGAAACGAAGAAAGAAACGGAGAAACGACCAAAGAACGGAGAAACGAATAAAGAAACGGAGAAACGATCAATGAAACGGAGAAACGAACAAAGAAACGGAGAAACGAAGAAAGAAACGGAGAAACGGAGAAATAAATGGAGAAACGAAGAAATAAACGGAGAAACGAAGAAAGAGACGGAGAAACGAAGGAAGAAACGGAGAAACGAAGAAAGAAACGGAGAAATGTTGAAAGGAACGAAGAAACGGAGAAATAAATGGAGAAACGAAGAAATAAACGTAGAAACGAAGAAAGAAACGGAGAAACGAGGAAGGAAACGGAGAAACAAAGAAAGAAACGGAGAAACGAACAAAGAAACGGAGAAACGAAGAAAGAAACGGAGAAACGAAGAAAGAAACGGAAAAACGAAGAGAGAAACGGAGAAATAAATGGAGAAACGAAGATATAAACGGAGAAACGAAGAAAGAAACAGAGAAACGAAGAAAGAAACGGAGTAACGATGAAAGAAACGAAGAAGCGAAGAAAGAAACGGAGAATCGGGGAAATAAATGGAGAAACGAAGGAATAAACCGACAAACGGAGAAACGGAGGAACGATGAAACGAACGAAGAAACGGAGAAACGAAGAAAGAAACGGAGAAACGGAAAAAGAAACGGAGAAACGAAGAAAGAAACGGAGAAACGGAGAAAGAAACGGAGAAACGAGGAAAGAAACGGAGAAACGAAGAAAGAAACGGAGAAACGTGGAAAGAAACGGAGAAACGAAGAAAGAAACGGAGAAACGAGGAAAGAAACGGAGAAACGAAGAAAGAAACGGAGAAACGAAGAAAGAAACGGAGAAACGAAGAAAGAAACGGAGAAACGAACAAAGAAACGGAGAAACGAAGAAAGAAACGGAGAAACGGAGAAATAAATGGAGAAACGAAGAAATAAACGGAGAAACGAAGAAAGAGACGGAGAAACGAAGGATGAAACGGAGAAACGAAGAAAGAAACGGAGAAACGAAGAAAGAACCGGAGTAACGAAGAAAGAAACGGAGAAACGGGGAAATAAATGGAGAAACGAAGAAATAAACGCAGAAACGAACAAAGAAACGGAGAAGCGAAGAAAGAAACGGAGAATCGAACAAAGAAACGGAGAAACGAAGAAAGAAACGGAGAAACGAAGAAAGAAACGGAAAAACGAAGAGAGAAACGGAGAAATAAATGGAGAAACGAAGATATAAACGGAGAAACGAAGAAAGAAACAGAGAAACGAAGAAAGAAACGGAGTAACGATGAAAGAAACGAAGAAGCGAAGAAAGAAACGGAGAATCGGGGAAATAAATGGAGAAACGAAGGAATAAACCGACAAACGGAGAAACGGAGGAACGATGAAACGAACGAAGAAACGGAGAAACGAAGAAAGAAACGGAGAAACGAACAAAGAAACGGAGAAACGAAGAAAGAAACGGAGAAACGAAGAAAGAAACGGAAAAACGAAGAGAGAAACGGAGAAATAAATGGAGAAACGAAGATATAAACGGAGAAACGAAGAAAGAAACAGAGAAACGAAGAAAGAAACGGAGTAACGATGAAAGAAACGAAGAAGCGAAGAAAGAAACGGAGAATCGGGGAAATAAATGGAGAAACGAAGGAATAAACCGACAAACGGAGAAACGGAGGAACGATGAAACGAACGAAGAAACGGAGAAACGAAGAAAGAAACGGAGAAACGGAAAAAGAAACGGAGAAACGAAGAAAGAAACGGAGAAACGGAGAAAGAAACGGAGAAACGAGGAAAGAAACGGAGAAACGAAGAAAGAAACGGAGAAACGTGGAAAGAAACGGAGAAACGAAGAAAGAAACGGAGAAACGAGGAAAGAAACGGAGAAACGAAGAAAGAAACGGAGAAACGAAGAAAGAAACGGAGAAACGAAGAAAGAAACGGAGAAACGAACAAAGAAACGGAGAAACGAAGAAAGAAACGGAGAAACGGAGAAATAAATGGAGAAACGAAGAAATAAACGGAGAAACGAAGAAAGAGACGGAGAAACGAAGGAAGAAACGGAGAAACGAAGAAAGAAACGGAGAAACGAAGAAAGAACCGGAGTAACGAAGAAAGAAACGGAGAAACGGGGAAATAAATGGAGAAACGAAGAAATAAACGCAGAAACGAACAAAGAAACGGAGAAGCGAAGAAAGAAACGGAGAATCGAACAAAGAAACGGAGAAACGAAGAAAGAAACGGAGAAACGAAGAAAGAAACGGAAAAACGAAGAGAGAAACGGAGAAATAAATGGAGAAACGAAGATATAAACGGAGAAACGAAGAAAGAAACAGAGAAACGAAGAAAGAAACGGAGTAACGATGAAAGAAACGAAGAAGCGAAGAAAGAAACGGAGAATCGGGGAAATAAATGGAGAAACGAAGGAATAAACCGACAAACGGAGAAACGGAGGAACGATGAAACGAACGAAGAAACGGAGAAACGAAGAAAGAAACGGAGAAACGAACAAAGAAACGGAGAAACGAACAAAGAAACGGAGGAACGAAGAAAGAAACGGAGAAATAAATGGAGACACGAAGAAATAAACGGAGAAACGGAAAAAGAAACGGAGAAACGAAGAAAGAAACGGAGAAACGGAGAAAGAAACGGAGAAACGAGGAAAGAAACGGAGAAACGAAGAAAGAAACGGAGAAACGTGGAAAGAAACGGAGAAACGAAGAAAGAAACGGAGAAACGAGGAAAGAAACGGAGAAACGAAGAAAGAAACGGAGAAACGAAGAAAGAAACGGAGAAACGAAGAAAGAAACGGAGAAACCAAGAAAGAAACGGAGAAACGAAGAAAGAAACGGAGAAACGAAGAAAGAAACGGAGAAACGAACAAAGAAACGGAGAAACGAAGAAAGAAACGGAGAAACGGAGAAATAAATGGAGAAACGAAGAAATAAACAGAGAAACGAACTGGCAAACGGAGAAACGAAGGAAGAAACGGAGAAATAAAAGGAGAAACAAAGAAATAAACGGAGAAGCGAAGAAAGAAACGGAGAAACGAAGAAAGAAACGGAGAAACGATGAAAGAAACGGAGAAACGAAGAAAGAAACGGAGAAACGAAGAAAGAAACGGAGAAACGAAGAAAGAAACGGAGAAACGAAGAAAGAAACGGAGAAACGAAGAAAGAACCGGAGTAACGAAGAAAGAAACGGAGAAACGGGGAAATAAATGGAGAAACGAAGAAATAAACGGAGAAACGAAGAAAGAGACGGAGAAACGAAGGAAGAAACGGAAAAACGAAGAGAGAAACGGAGAAATAAATGGAGAAACGAAGATATAAACGGAGAAACGAAGAAAGAAACGGAGAAACGGAGAAATAAATGGAGAAACGAAGAAAGAAACGGAGAAACGAACAAAGAAACGGAGAAACGAAGAAAGAAACGGAGAAACGAAGAATGAAACGGAGAAACGAAGAAAGAAACGCAGAAATAAATGGAGAAACGAAGATATAAACGGAGAAACGAAGAAAGAGACGGAGAAACGAAGAAACGATGAAAGAAACGGAGAAACGAAGAAAGAAACGGAGAAACGAAGAAAGGATCGGAGAAACGAAGAAAGAAACGGAGAAACGAAGTAAGAAACTGAGAAACGAAGAAAGAAACGGAGAATCGGAGAAATAAATGGAGAAACGAAGAAATAAACGGAGAAACGAAGAAAGAAACGGCGAATCGGAGAAATAAACCGAGGAACGGAGAAAGAAACGGAGAAACGAACAAAGAAACGGAGAAACGGAGAAAGAAACGGAGAAACGAACAAAGAAACGGAGAAACGAACAAAGAAACGGAGAAACGAATAAAGAAACGGAGAAACGGAGAAATGAATGGAGAAACGAAGAAATAAACGGAGAAACGAAGAAAGAAACGGAGAAGCGGAGAAAGAAACGGAGAAACGAAGAAAGAAACGGAGTAACAGAGAAAGAAACGGAGAAAGAAACGGAGAATCGGAGAAATAAATGGAGAAACGAAGAAATAAACCGAGAAACGGAGAAACGAACAAAGAAACGGAAAAACGAAGAAAGAAACGGAGAAACGAACAAAGAAACGGAGAAACGAACAAAGAAACGGAGAAACGGAGAAATAAATGGAGAAACGAAGAAATAAACGGAGAAACGAAGAAAGAAACGGAGAAACGAAGAAAGAAACGGAGAAACGAAGAAAGAAACGGAGTAACGGAGAAAGAAACGGAGAAAGAAACGGAGAATCGGAGAAATAAATGGAGAAACGAAGAAATAAACCGAGAAACGGGGAAAGGAACAAAGAAACGGAAAAACGAAGAAAGAAACGGAGAAACGAACAAGGAAACGGGGAAACGAACAAAGAAACGGAGAAACGAAGAAAGAAACGGAGAAACGGAGAAATAAATGGAGAAACGAAGAAAAAAACGGAGAAACGAAGAAAGAAACGGAGAAACGAACAAAGAAACGGAGAAACGAAGAAAGGAACGGAGAAATAAATGGAGAAACGAAGAAATAAACCGAGAAACGGAAAAAGAAACGGAGAAACGAACATAGAAACGGAGAAACGAAGAAAGAAACGGAGAAACGAAGAAAGAAAGGGAGAAACGAAGAAAGAAACGGAGAAACGAAGAAGGAAACGGAGAAACGAAGAAAGAAACGGAGAAACGAAGAAAGAAACGGAGAAACGAAGGAAGAAACGGAGAAACGGAGAAATAAATGGAGAAACGAAGAAATAAACGGAGAAACGAAGAAAGAAACGGAGAAATAAATGGAGTAACGAAGAAATAAACGGAGAAATGAACAAGGAAACGGAGAAACGAAGAAAGAAACGGAGAAACGAAGAAAGAAACGGAGAAACCAAGAAAGAAACGGAGCGACGAACAAAGAAACGGAGAAACGAAGAAAGAAACGGAGAAATAAATGGAGAAACGAAGAAATAAACGGAGAAATGAAGAAATAAACGGAGAAACGGAGAAATAAATGGAGAAACGAAGAAATAAACGGAGTAACGATGAAAGAAACGAAGAAACGAAGAAAGAAACGGAGAAATAAATGGAGAAACGAAGAAATAAACCGAGAAACGGAAAAAGAAACGGAGAAACGAACATAGATACGGAGAAACAAAGAAAGAAACGGAGAAACGAAGAAAGAAACGGAGAAATGAAGAAAGAAACGAAGAAACGAAGAAAGAAACGGAGAAACGAAGAAATAAACCGAGGAACGGAGAAAGAAACGGACAAACGAACAAAGAAACGGAGAAACGAAGAAAGAAACGGAAAAACGGAGAAACGAAGAAAGAAACGAAGAAAGAAACGGAGAAACGAAGAAAGAAACAGAGAAACGGAGAAATAAATGGAGAAACGAAGATATAAACGGAGAAACGAAGAAAGAAACGGAGAAACGAAGAAAGAAACGGAGAAACGAAGAAAGAAACGGAGAAATAAATGGAGAAACGAAGAAATAAACCGAGAAACGGAAAAAGAAACGGAGAAACGAACATAGAAACGGAGAAACGAAGAAAGAAACGGAGAAACGAAGAAAGAAAGGGAGAAACGAAGAAAGAAACGGAGAAACGAAGAAAGAAACGGAGAAACGAAGAAAGAAACGGAGAAACGAAGAAAGAAACGGAGAAACGAAGGAAGAAACGGAGAAACGGAGAAATAAATGGAGAAACGAAGAAATAAACGGAGAAACGAAGAAAGAAACGGAGAAATAAATGGAGTAACGAAGAAATAAACGGAGAAATGAACAAGGAAACGGAGAAACGAAGAAAGAAACGGAGAAATAAATGGAGTAACGAAGAAATAAACGGAGAAATGAACAAGGAAACGGAGAAACGAAGAAAGAAACGGAGAAACGAAGAAAGAAACGGAGAAACCAAGAAAGAAACGGAGCGACGAACAAAGAAACGGAGAAACGAAGAAAGAAACGGAGAAATAAATGGAGAAACGAAGAAATAAACGGAGAAATGAACAAGGAAATGGAGAAACGAAGAAAGAAACTGAGAAACGAAGAAATAAATGGATAAACGAAGAAATAAACGGAGAAACGGGGAAATAAATGGAGAAACGAAGAAATAAACGGAGTAACGATGAAAGAAACGAAGAAACGAAGAAAGAAACGGAGAAATAAATGGAGAAACGAAGAAATAAACCGAGAAACGGAAAAAGAAACGGAGAAACGAACATAGAAACGGAGAAACAAAGAAAGAAACGGAGAAACGAAGAAATAAACCGAGAAACGGAAAAAGAAACGGAGAAACGAACATAGAAACGGAGAAACGAAGAAAGAAACGGAGAAACGAAGAAAGAAAGGGAGAAACGAAGAAAGAAACGGAGAAACGAAGAAAGAAACGGAGAAACGAAGAAAGAAACGGAGAAACGAAGAAAGAAACGGAGAAACCAAGAAAGAAACGGAGCGACGAACAAAGAAACGGAGAAACGAAGAAAGAAACGGAGAAATAAATGGAGAAACGAAGAAATAAACGGAGAAATGAAGAAATAAACGGAGAAACGGAGAAATAAATGGAGAAACGAAGAAATAAACGGAGTAACGATGAAAGAAACGAAGAAACGAAGAAAGAAACGGAGAAATAAATGGAGAAACGAAGAAATAAACCGAGAAACGGAAAAAGAAACGGAGAAACGAACATAGAAACGGAGAAACAAAGAAAGAAACGGAGAAACGAAGAAAGAAACGGAGAAATGAAGAAAGAAACGAAGAAACGAAGAAAGAAACGGAGAAACGAAGAAATAAACCGAGGAACGGAGAAAGAAACGGACAAACGAACAAAGAAACGGAGAAACGAAGAAAGAAACGGAAAAACGGAGAAACGAAGAAAGAAACGAAGAAAGAAACGGAGAAACGAAGAAAGAAACAGAGAAACGGAGAAATAAATGGAGAAACGAAGATATAAACGGAGAAACGAAGAAAGAAACGGAGAAACGAAGAAAGAAACGGAGAAACGAAGAAAGAAACGGAGAAATAAATGGAGAAACGAAGAAATAAACCGAGAAACGGAAAAAGAAACGGAGAAACGAACATAGAAACGGAGAAACGAAGAAAGAAACGGAGAAACGAAGAAAGAAAGGGAGAAACGAAGAAAGAAACGGAGAAACGAAGAAAGAAACGGAGAAACGAAGAAAGAAACGGAGAAACGAAGAAAGAAACGGAGAAACGAAGGAAGAAACGGAGAAACGGAGAAATAAATGGAGAAACGAAGAAATAAACGGAGAAACGAAGAAAGAAACGGAGAAATAAATGGAGTAACGAAGAAATAAACGGAGAAATGAACAAGGAAACGGAGAAACGAAGAAAGAAACGGAGAAACGAAGAAAGAAACGGAGAAACCAAGAAAGAAACGGAGCGACGAACAAAGAAACGGAGAAACGAAGAAAGAAACGGAGAAATAAATGGAGAAACGAAGAAATAAACGGAGAAATGAACAAGGAAATGGAGAAACGAAGAAAGAAACGGAGAAACGAAGAAATAAATGGATAAACGAAGAAATAAACGGAGAAACGGAGAAATAAATGGAGAAACGAAGAAATAAACGGAGTAACGATGAAAGAAACGAAGAAACGAAGAAAGAAACGGAGAAATAAATGGAGAAACGAAGAAATAAACCGAGAAACGGAAAAAGAAACGGAGAAACGAACATAGAAACGGAGAAACAAAGAAAGAAACGGAGAAACGAAGAAATAAACCGAGAAACGGAAAAAGAAACGGAGAAACGAACATAGAAACGGAGAAACGAAGAAAGAAACGGAGAAACGAAGAAAGAAAGGGAGAAACGAAGAAAGAAACGGAGAAACGAAGAAAGAAACGGAGAAACGAAGAAAGAAACGGAGAAACGAAGAAAGAAACGGAGAAACGAAGGAAGAAACGGAGAAACGGAGAAATAAATGGAGAAACGAAGAAATAAACGGAGAAACGAAGAAAGAAGCGGAGAAATAAATGGAGAAACGAAGAAATAAACGGAGAAATGAACAAGGAAATGGAGAAACGAAGAAAGAAACGGAGAAACGAAGAAATAAATGGATAAACGAAGAAATAAACGGAGAAACGGAGAAATAAATGGAGAAACGAAGAAATAAACGGAGTAACGATGAAAGAAACGAAGAAACGAAGAAAGAAACGGAGAAATAAATGGAGAAACGAAGAAATAAACCGAGAAACGGAAAAAGAAACGGAGAAACGAACATAGAAACGGAGAAACAAAGAAAGAAACGGAGAAACGAAGAAAGAAACGGAGAAATGAAGAAAGAAACGAAGAAACGAAGAAAGAAACGGAGAAACGAAGAAATAAACCGAGGAACGGAGAAAGAAACGGAGAAACGAAGAAAGAAACGGAAAAACGGAGAAACGAAGAAAGAAACGGAGTAACGATGAAAGAAACGAAGAAGCGAAGAAAGAAACGGAGAATCGGGGAAATAAATGGAGAAACGAAGGAATAAACCGACAAACGGAGAAACGGAGGAACGATGAAACGAACGAAGAAACGGAGAAACGAAGAAAGAAACGGAGAAACGAACAAAGAAACGGAGAAACGAAGAAAGAAACGGAGAAACGAAGAAAGAAACGGAAAAACGAAGAGAGAAACGGAGAAATAAATGGAGAAACGAAGATATAAACGGAGAAACGAAGAAAGAAACAGAGAAACGAAGAAAGAAACGGAGTAACGATGAAAGAAACGAAGAAGCGAAGAAAGAAACGGAGAATCGGGGAAATAAATGGAGAAACGAAGGAATAAACCGACAAACGGAGAAACGGAGGAACGATGAAACGAACGAAGAAACGGAGAAACGAAGAAAGAAACGGAGAAACGGAAAAAGAAACGGAGAAACGAAGAAAGAAACGGAGAAACGGAGAAAGAAACGGAGAAACGAGGAAAGAAACGGAGAAACGAAGAAAGAAACGGAGAAACGTGGAAAGAAACGGAGAAACGAAGAAAGAAACGGAGAAACGAGGAAAGAAACGGAGAAACGAAGAAAGAAACGGAGAAACGAAGAAAGAAACGGAGAAACGAACAAAGAAACGGAGAAACGAAGAAAGAAACGGAGAAACGGAGAAATAAATGGAGAAACGAAGAAATAAACGGAGAAACGAAGAAAGAGACGGAGAAACGAAGGAAGAAACGGAGAAACGAAGAAAGAAACGGAGAAACGAAGAAAGAACCGGAGTAACGAAGAAAGAAACGGAGAAACGGGGAAATAAATGGAGAAACGAAGAAATAAACGCAGAAACGAACAAAGAAACGGAGAAGCGAAGAAAGAAACGGAGAATCGAACAAAGAAACGGAGAAACGAAGAAAGAAACGGAGAAACGAAGAAAGAAACGGAAAAACGAAGAGAGAAACGGAGAAATAAATGGAGAAACGAAGATATAAACGGAGAAACGAAGAAAGAAACAGAGAAACGAAGAAAGAAACGGAGTAACGATGAAAGAAACGAAGAAGCGAAGAAAGAAACGGAGAATCGGGGAAATAAATGGAGAAACGAAGGAATAAACCGACAAACGGAGAAACGGAGGAACGATGAAACGAACGAAGAAACGGAGAAACGAAGAAAGAAACGGAGAAACGAACAAAGAAACGGAGAAACGAACAAAGAAACGGAGGAACGAAGAAAGAAACGGAGAAATAAATGGAGACACGAAGAAATAAACGGAGAAACGGAAAAAGAAACGGAGAAACGAAGAAAGAAACGGAGAAACGGAGAAAGAAACGGAGAAACGAGGAAAGAAACGGAGAAACGAAGAAAGAAACGGAGAAACGTGGAAAGAAACGGAGAAACGAAGAAAGAAACGGAGAAACGAGGAAAGAAACGGAGAAACGAAGAAAGAAACGGAGAAACGAAGAAAGAAACGGAGAAACGAAGAAAGAAACGGAGAAACCAAGAAAGAAACGGAGAAACGAAGAAAGAAACGGAGAAACGAAGAAAGAAACGGAGAAACGAACAAAGAAACGGAGAAACGAAGAAAGAAACGGAGAAACGGAGAAATAAATGGAGAAACGAAGAAATAAACAGAGAAACGAACTGGCAAACGGAGAAACGAAGGAAGAAACGGAGAAATAAAAGGAGAAACAAAGAAATAAACGGAGAAGCGAAGAAAGAAACGGAGAAACGAAGAAAGAAACGGAGAAACGATGAAAGAAACGGAGAAACGAAGAAAGAAACGGAGAAACGAAGAAAGAAACGGAGAAACGAAGAAAGAAACGGAGAAACGAAGAAAGAAACGGAGAAACGAAGAAAGAACCGGAGTAACGAAGAAAGAAACGGAGAAACGGGGAAATAAATGGAGAAACGAAGAAATAAACGGAGAAACGAAGAAAGAGACGGAGAAACGAAGGAAGAAACGGAAAAACGAAGAGAGAAACGGAGAAATAAATGGAGAAACGAAGATATAAACGGAGAAACGAAGAAAGAAACGGAGAAACGGAGAAATAAATGGAGAAACGAAGAAAGAAACGGAGAAACGAACAAAGAAACGGAGAAACGAAGAAAGAAACGGAGAAACGAAGAATGAAACGGAGAAACGAAGAAAGAAACGCAGAAATAAATGGAGAAACGAAGATATAAACGGAGAAACGAAGAAAGAGACGGAGAAACGAAGAAACGATGAAAGAAACGGAGAAACGAAGAAAGAAACGGAGAAACGAAGAAAGGATCGGAGAAACGAAGAAAGAAACGGAGAAACGAAGTAAGAAACTGAGAAACGAAGAAAGAAACGGAGAATCGGAGAAATAAATGGAGAAACGAAGAAATAAACGGAGAAACGAAGAAAGAAACGGCGAATCGGAGAAATAAACCGAGGAACGGAGAAAGAAACGGAGAAACGAACAAAGAAACGGAGAAACGGAGAAAGAAACGGAGAAACGAACAAAGAAACGGAGAAACGAACAAAGAAACGGAGAAACGAATAAAGAAACGGAGAAACGGAGAAATGAATGGAGAAACGAAGAAATAAACGGAGAAACGAAGAAAGAAACGGAGAAGCGGAGAAAGAAACGGAGAAACGAAGAAAGAAACGGAGTAACAGAGAAAGAAACGGAGAAAGAAACGGAGAATCGGAGAAATAAATGGAGAAACGAAGAAATAAACCGAGAAACGGAGAAACGAACAAAGAAACGGAAAAACGAAGAAAGAAACGGAGAAACGAACAAAGAAACGGAGAAACGAACAAAGAAACGGAGAAACGGAGAAATAAATGGAGAAACGAAGAAATAAACGGAGAAACGAAGAAAGAAACGGAGAAACGAAGAAAGAAACGGAGAAACGAAGAAAGAAACGGAGTAACGGAGAAAGAAACGGAGAAAGAAACGGAGAATCGGAGAAATAAATGGAGAAACGAAGAAATAAACCGAGAAACGGGGAAAGGAACAAAGAAACGGAAAAACGAAGAAAGAAACGGAGAAACGAACAAGGAAACGGGGAAACGAACAAAGAAACGGAGAAACGAAGAAAGAAACGGAGAAACGGAGAAATAAATGGAGAAACGAAGAAAAAAACGGAGAAACGAAGAAAGAAACGGAGAAACGAACAAAGAAACGGAGAAACGAAGAAAGGAACGGAGAAATAAATGGAGAAACGAAGAAATAAACCGAGAAACGGAAAAAGAAACGGAGAAACGAACATAGAAACGGAGAAACGAAGAAAGAAACGGAGAAACGAAGAAAGAAAGGGAGAAACGAAGAAAGAAACGGAGAAACGAAGAAAGAAACGGAGAAACGAAGAAAGAAACGGAGAAACGAAGAAAGAAACGGAGAAACGAAGGAAGAAACGGAGAAACGGAGAAATAAATGGAGAAACGAAGAAATAAACGGAGAAACGAAGAAAGAAACGGAGAAATAAATGGAGTAACGAAGAAATAAACGGAGAAATGAACAAGGAAACGGAGAAACGAAGAAAGAAACGGAGAAACGAAGAAAGAAACGGAGAAACCAAGAAAGAAACGGAGCGACGAACAAAGAAACGGAGAAACGAAGAAAGAAACGGAGAAATAAATGGAGAAACGAAGAAATAAACGGAGAAATGAAGAAATAAACGGAGAAACGGAGAAATAAATGGAGAAACGAAGAAATAAACGGAGTAACGATGAAAGAAACGAAGAAACGAAGAAAGAAACGGAGAAATAAATGGAGAAACGAAGAAATAAACCGAGAAACGGAAAAAGAAACGGAGAAACGAACATAGAAACGGAGAAACAAAGAAAGAAACGGAGAAACGAAGAAAGAAACGGAGAAATGAAGAAAGAAACGAAGAATCGAAGAAAGAAACGGAGAAACGAAGAAATAAACCGAGGAACGGAGAAAGAAACGGACAAACGAACAAAGAAACGGAGAAACGAAGAAAGAAACGGAAAAACGGAGAAACGAAGAAAGAAACGAAGAAAGAAACGGAGAAACGAAGAAAGAAACAGAGAAACGGAGAAATAAATGGAGAAACGAAGATATAAACGGAGAAACGAAGAAAGAAACGGAGAAACGAAGAAAGAAACGGAGAAACGAAGAAAGAAGCGGAGAAATAAATGGAGAAACGAAGAAGTAAACCGAGAAACGGAAAAAGAAACGGAGAAACGAACATAGAAACGGCGAAACGAAGAAAGAAACGGAGAAACGAAGAAAGAAATGGAGAAACGAAGAAAGAAACGGAGAAACGAAGAAAGAAACGGAGAAACGAAGAAAGAAACGGAGAAACGAAGGAAGAAACGGAGAAACGGAGAAATAAATGGAGAAACGAAGAAATAAACGGAGAAACGAAGAAAGAAACGGAGAAATAAATGGAGTAACGAAGAAATAAACGGAGAAATGAACAAGGAAACGGAGAAACGAAGAAAGAAACGGAGAAACGAAGAAAGAAACGGAGAAACCAAGAAAGAAACGGAGCGACGAACAAAGAAACGGAGAAACGAAGAAAGAAACGGAGAAATAAATGGAGAAACGAAGAAATAAACGGAGAAATGAAGAAATAAACGGAGAAACGGAGAAATAAATGGAGAAACGAAGAAATAAACGGAGTAACGATGAAAGAAACGAAGAAACGAAGAAAGAAACGGAGAAATAAATGGAGAAACGAAGAAATAAACCGAGAAACGGAAAAAGAAACGGAGAAACGAACATAGATACGGAGAAACAAAGAAAGAAACGGAGAAACGAAGAAAGAAACGGAGAAATGAAGAAAGAAACGAAGAAACGAAGAAAGAAACGGAGAAACGAAGAAATAAACCGAGGAACGGAGAAAGAAACGGACAAACGAACAAAGAAACGGAGAAACGAAGAAAGAAACGGAAAAACGGAGAAACGAAGAAAGAAACGAAGAAAGAAACGGAGAAACGAAGAAAGAAACAGAGAAACGGAGAAATAAATGGAGAAACGAAGATATAAACGGAGAAACGAAGAAAGAAACGGAGAAACGAAGAAAGAAACGGAGAAACGAAGAAAGAAACGGAGAAATAAATGGAGAAACGAAGAAATAAACCGAGAAACGGAAAAAGAAACGGAGAAACGAACATAGAAACGGAGAAACGAAGAAAGAAACGGAGAAACGAAGAAAGAAAGGGAGAAACGAAGAAAGAAACGGAGAAACGAAGAAAGAAACGGAGAAACGAAGAAAGAAACGGAGAAACGAAGAAAGAAACGGAGAAACGAAGGAAGAAACGGAGAAACGGAGAAATAAATGGAGAAACGAAGAAATAAACGGAGAAACGAAGAAAGAAACGGAGAAATAAATGGAGTAACGAAGAAATAAACGGAGAAATGAACAAGGAAACGGAGAAACGAAGAAAGAAACGGAGAAATAAATGGAGTAACGAAGAAATAAACGGAGAAATGAACAAGGAAACGGAGAAACGAAGAAAGAAACGGAGAAACGAAGAAAGAAACGGAGAAACCAAGAAAGAAACGGAGCGACGAACAAAGAAACGGAGAAACGAAGAAAGAAACGGAGAAATAAATGGAGAAACGAAGAAATAAACGGAGAAATGAACAAGGAAATGGAGAAACGAAGAAAGAAACTGAGAAACGAAGAAATAAATGGATAAACGAAGAAATAAACGGAGAAACGGGGAAATAAATGGAGAAACGAAGAAATAAACGGAGTAACGATGAAAGAAACGAAGAAACGAAGAAAGAAACGGAGAAATAAATGGAGAAACGAAGAAATAAACCGAGAAACGGAAAAAGAAACGGAGAAACGAACATAGAAACGGAGAAACAAAGAAAGAAACGGAGAAACGAAGAAATAAACCGAGAAACGGAAAAAGAAACGGAGAAACGAACATAGAAACGGAGAAACGAACATAGAAACGGAGAAACGAAGAAAGAAACGGAGAAACGAAGAAAGAAAGGGAGAAACGAAGAAAGAAACGGAGAAACGAAGAAAGAAACGGAGAAACGAAGAAAGAAACGGAGAAACGAAGAAAGAAACGGAGAAACCAAGAAAGAAACGGAGCGACGAACAAAGAAACGGAGAAACGAAGAAAGAAACGGAGAAATAAATGGAGAAACGAAGAAATAAACGGAGAAATGAAGAAATAAACGGAGAAACGGAGAAATAAATGGAGAAACGAAGAAATAAACGGAGTAACGATGAAAGAAACGAAGAAACGAAGAAAGAAACGGAGAAATAAATGGAGAAACGAAGAAATAAACCGAGAAACGGAAAAAGAAACGGAGAAACGAACATAGAAACGGAGAAACAAAGAAAGAAACGGAGAAACGAAGAAAGAAACGGAGAAATGAAGAAAGAAACGAAGAAACGAAGAAAGAAACGGAGAAACGAAGAAATAAACCGAGGAACGGAGAAAGAAACGGACAAACGAACAAAGAAACGGAGAAACGAAGAAAGAAACGGAAAAACGGAGAAACGAAGAAAGAAACGAAGAAAGAAACGGAGAAACGAAGAAAGAAACAGAGAAACGGAGAAATAAATGGAGAAACGAAGATATAAACGGAGAAACGAAGAAAGAAACGGAGAAACGAAGAAAGAAACGGAGAAACGAAGAAAGAAACGGAGAAATAAATGGAGAAACGAAGAAATAAACCGAGAAACGGAAAAAGAAACGGAGAAACGAACATAGAAACGGAGAAACGAAGAAAGAAACGGAGAAACGAAGAAAGAAAGGGAGAAACGAAGAAAGAAACGGAGAAACGAAGAAAGAAACGGAGAAACGAAGAAAGAAACGGAGAAACGAAGAAAGAAACGGAGAAACGAAGGAAGAAACGGAGAAACGGAGAAATAAATGGAGAAACGAAGAAATAAACGGAGAAACGAAGAAAGAAACGGAGAAATAAATGGAGTAACGAAGAAATAAACGGAGAAATGAACAAGGAAACGGAGAAACGAAGAAAGAAACGGAGAAACGAAGAAAGAAACGGAGAAACCAAGAAAGAAACGGAGCGACGAACAAAGAAACGGAGAAACGAAGAAAGAAACGGAGAAATAAATGGAGAAACGAAGAAATAAACGGAGAAATGAACAAGGAAATGGAGAAACGAAGAAAGAAACGGAGAAACGAAGAAATAAATGGATAAACGAAGAAATAAACGGAGAAACGGAGAAATAAATGGAGAAACGAAGAAATAAACGGAGTAACGATGAAAGAAACGAAGAAACGAAGAAAGAAACGGAGAAATAAATGGAGAAACGAAGAAATAAACCGAGAAACGGAAAAAGAAACGGAGAAACGAACATAGAAACGGAGAAACAAAGAAAGAAACGGAGAAACGAAGAAATAAACCGAGAAACGGAAAAAGAAACGGAGAAACGAACATAGAAACGGAGAAACGAAGAAAGAAACGGAGAAACGAAGAAAGAAAGGGAGAAACGAAGAAAGAAACGGAGAAACGAAGAAAGAAACGGAGAAACGAAGAAAGAAACGGAGAAACGAAGAAAGAAACGGAGAAACGAAGGAAGAAACGGAGAAACGGAGAAATAAATGGAGAAACGAAGAAATAAACGGAGAAACGAAGAAAGAAACGGAGAAATAAATGGAGAAACGAAGAAATAAACGGAGAAATGAACAAGGAAATGGAGAAACGAAGAAAGAAACGGAGAAACGAAGAAATAAATGGATAAACGAAGAAATAAACGGAGAAACGGAGAAATAAATGGAGAAACGAAGAAATAAACGGAGTAACGATGAAAGAAACGAAGAAACGAAGAAAGAAACGGAGAAATAAATGGAGAAACGAAGAAATAAACCGAGAAACGGAAAAAGAAACGGAGAAACGAACATAGAAACGGAGAAACAAAGAAAGAAACGGAGAAACGAAGAAAGAAACGGAGAAATGAAGAAAGAAACGAAGAAACGAAGAAAGAAACGGAGAAACGAAGAAATAAACCGAGGAACGGAGAAAGAAACGGAGAAACGAAGAAAGAAACGGAAAAACGGAGAAACGAAGAAAGAAACGAAGAAAGAAACGGAGAAACGAAGAAAGAAACAGAGAAACGGAGAAATAAATGGAGAAACGAAGATATAAACGGAGAAACGAAGAAAGAAACGGAGAAACGAAGAAAGAAACGGAGAAACGGAGAAATAAATGGAGAAACGAAGAAATAAACCGAGAAACGGAGAAAGAAACGGTGAAACGAAGAAAGAAACGGAGAAACGAAGAAAGAAACGGAGAAACGAAGAAAGAAACGGAGTAACGAAAAAAAAGAAACGAAGAAAGAACGGAGAATCGGAGAAATAAATGGAGAAATGAAGAAATAAACCGAGAAACGGAGAAAGAAACGGAGAAACGAACAAAGAAACGGAGAAACGTAAACACACCATTCTAATCGGGCGAGTTTCTGCTTTCAGATGCAACAGGAATTTCTCGAATTCGTCACTCCGTTCGCGAGATATGGGAGTTTGAAGTTAAGGAATGGTTGAGAAACCTTCAAAATTTTCGCTGATCTGATACTGGAAACCAATAACTGGAATGGCCTAGGTCAAAAATACACGTACCGTTGTAATCGGGCGTGTTTGTGCTTTCAGATGCAATAGGAAATTCTCGAGTTCGTCAATCCGTTCGCGAGATATGGTAGTTTGAAGTTAAGGAATGGTTGAGAAACCATCAAAATTTTCGCAAGTCTGATACTCGAAACCAATAACTACAAAGGTATAGGGGAAAAATGCACATACCGTTGTAATCGGGCGAGTTTCTGGTGTCAGATGCAACAGGAATTTCTCGAGTTCGTCAATCCGTTCGCGAGATATGGTAGTTTGAAGTTAAGGAATGCTTGGGAAACCATCAAAATTATCGCAAGTCTGATACTCGAAACCAATAACTACAAAGGCAAAGGGGAAAAATGCACATACCCTTGTAATCGGGCGAGTTTCTGCTTTCAGATGCAACAGGAATTTCTCGAGTTCGTCAATCCGTTCGCGAGATATGGTAGTTTGAAGTTAAGGAATGGTTGAGAAACCATCAAAATTTTCGCAAGTCCGATACTCGAAACCAATAACTACTATGGCCTAGGGCAAAAATGCACATACCGTTGAAATCGGGCGAGTTTCTGCTTTCAGATGCAACAGGAATTTCTCGAATTCGTCAATCCGTTCGCGAGATATGGGAGTTTGAAGTTAAGGAATGGTTGAGACACCTTCAAAATTTTCGCTGGTCTGATACTCGAAACCAATAACTGGAATGGCCTAGGGGAAAAATACACGTACCGTTGTGATCGGGCGAGATTCTGCTTTCAGATGCAATAGGAAATTCTCGAGTTCGTCAATCCGATCGCGAGATATGGAAGTTTGAAGTAAAGGAATGCTTGAGAAACCAACAAAATTTTCGCTGGTCTGATTCTCGAAACCAACAACTGGAATGCCCTAGGGGAAAAGTACACACACCGTTGTAATCGGGCGAGTTTCTGCTTTCAGATGCAATAGGAAATTCTCGAGTTCGTCAATCCGTTCGCGAGATATGGGAGTTTGAAGTTAGGGAATGGTTGAGAGACCATCAAAATTTTCGCAAGTCTGATACTCGAAACCAATAACTACAAAGGCCTAGTGGAAAAATACACACACCGTTGTAATCGGGCGAGTTTCTACTTCCACATGCAACAGGAATTTCTCGAGTTCGTCAATCCGTTCGCGAGATATGGGAGTTTGAAGTTAAGGAATGGTTGAGACACCTTCAAAATTTTCGCTGGTCTGATACTCGAAACCAATAACTGGAATGGCCTAGGGGAAAAATACACGTACCGTTGTAATCGGGCGAGTTTCTGCATTCAGATGCAATAGGAAATTCTCGAGTTCGTCAATCCGTTCGCGAGATATGGAAGTTTGAAGTTAAGGAATGATTGAGAAACCATCAAAATTTTCGCAAGTCTGATACTCGAAACCAATAACTGGAATGGCCTGGGGGAAAAGTACACACACCATTCTAATCGGGCGAGTTTCTACTTTCAGATTCAACAGGAATTTCTCGAGTTCGTCAATCCGTTCGCGAGATATGGAAGTGTGAAGTTAAGGAATGGTTGAGAAACTATCAAAATTTTCGCAAGTCTGATACTCGAAACCAATAAAAGGAATGGCCTAGGGGAAAAGTACACATACCATTGTAATCGGGCGAGTTTTAACTTTCAGATGCAAGAGGAATTTCTCGAGTTCGTCAATCCGTTCGCGAGAAATGGGAGTTTGAAGTTAAGGAATGGTTGAGAAACCATCAAAATTTTCGCTGGTTTGATACTCGAAACCAATAACTGGTATGGCCTAGGGGAAAAGTACACACACCATTGTAATCGGGCGAGTTTTAACTTTCAGATGCAACAGGAATTTCTCGAGTTCGTCACTCCGTTCGCGAGAAATGGGAGTTTGAAGTTAAGGAATGGTTGAGAAACAATCAAAATTTTCGCAAGTCTGATACTCGAAACCAATAACTACAAAGGCCTAGGGGAAAGATACACGTACCGTTGTAATCGGGCGAGTTTCTGCTTTCAGATGCAATAGGAAATTCTCGAGTTCGTCAATCCGTTCGCGAGATATGGAAGTGTGAAGTTAAGGAATGCTTGAGAAACCATCAAAATTATCGCAAGTCTGATACTCGAAACCAATAACTACAAAGGCCTAGGGGAAAAATACACGTACCGTTGTAATCGGGCGAGTTGCTGCTTTCAGATGCAATAGGAAATTCTCGAGTTCGTCAATCCGATCGCGAGATATGGGAATTTGAAGTTAAGGAATGGTTGAGAAATCATCAAAATTTTCGCTGGTCTGATATTCGAAACCAATAACTGGAATGGCCTTGGGGAAAAGTACACACACCATTGTAATCGGGCGAGTTTCTACTTTCAGATACAACAGGAATTTTTCGAGTTCGTCAATCTGTTCGCGAGATATGGAAGTGTGAAGTTAAGGAATGGTTGAGAAACCATCAAAATTTTCGCAAGTCTGATACTCGAAACCAATAACTGGAATGGCCTAGGGGAAAAGTACACATACCATTGTAATCGGGCGAGTTTTAACTTTCAGGTACAACAGGAATTTCTCGAGTTCGTCAATCCGTTCGCGAGAAATGGGAGTTTGAAGATAAGGAATGGTTGAGAAACCATCAAAATTTTCGCAAGTCTGATACACGAAACCAATAACCACAAAGGCCTAGGGGAAAGATACACATACCGTTGAAATCGGGCGGGTTTGTACTTTCACATGCAACAGGAATTTCTCGAGTTCGTCAATCCGTTCGCGAGATATGGGAGTTTGAAGTTAAGAAATGGTTGAAAGACCATCAAAATTTTCGCAAGTCTGATACTCGAATCCAATAACTACTATGGCCTAGGGCAAAAATACACATACCGTTGTAATCGGGCGAGTTTCTGCTTTCAGATGCAATAGGAAATTCTCGAGTTCGTCAATCCGTTCGCGAGATATGGAAGTTTGAATTTAAGGAATGCATGAGAAACCATCAAAATTTTCGCAAGTCTGATACTCGAAACCAATAACTACAAAGGCCTAGGGGAAAGATACACATACCGTTGAAATCGGGCGGGTTTGTACTTTCACATGCAACAGGAATTTCTCGAGTTCGTCAATCCGTTCGCGAGATATGGGAGTTAGAAGTTATGGAATGCATGAGAAACCATCAAAATTTTCGCAAGTCTGATACTCGAAACCAATAACTACTATGGCCTAGGGCAAAAATGCACATACCGTTGAAATCGGGCGAGTTTCTGCTTTCAGATGCAACAGGAATTTCTCGAATTCGTCAATCCGTTCGCGAGATATGGGAGTTTGAAGTTAAGGAATGGTTGAGAAACCTTCAAAATTTTCGCTGGTCTGATACTCGAAACCAATAACTACAATGGCCTAGCTCAAAAATGCACACACCTTTGTAATCGGGCGAGTTTCCACTTTCAGATGCAACAGGAATTTCATGAGTTCGTCATTCCGTTCGCGAGATATGGGAGTTTGAAGTTAAGGAATGGTTGAGAAACCATCAAAATTTTCGCAATTCTGATGCTAGAAACCAACAACTACAATGGCCTAGGGGAAAAATACACATACCGTTGTAATCAGGCGAGACTCTGCTTTCAGATGCAACAGGAATTTCTCGAGTTCGTCAATCCGTTCGCGAGATATGGGAGTTACAAGTTATGGAATGCTTGAGAAACCATCAAAATTTTCGCAAGTCTGGTACTCGAAACCAATAACCACTATGGCCTAGGGCAAAAATGCACATACCGTTGTAATCGGGCGTGTTTCTGCTTTCAGATGCAATAGGAAATTCTCGAGTTCGTCAATCCGTTCGCGAGATATGGTAGTTTGAAGTTAAGGAATGGTTGAGGAACCATCTAAATTTTCGCAATTCTGATGCTAGAAACCAATAACTACAATGGCCTAGGGGAAAAATACACATACCGTTGTAATCGGGCGAGCTTCTGCTTTCAGATGCAATAGCAAATTCTCGAGTTCGTCAATCCGTTCGCGAGATATGGTAGTTTGAAGTTAAGGAATGGTTGATAAACCATCAAAATTTTCGCAAGTCCGATACTCGAAACCAATAACTACTATGGCCTAGGGCAAAAATACACATACCGTTGAAATCGGGCAAGTTTCTGCTTTCAGATGCAACAGGAATTTCTCGAGTTCGTCAATCCGTTCGCGAGAAATGGGAATTTGAAGTTAAGGAATGGTTGAGATACCATAAAAATTTTCGCAAGTCTGATGCACGAAACCAATAACCACAATGGCCTAGAGGAAAAATACACACACCTTTGTAATCGGGCGAGTTTCTGCTTTCAGATGCAATAGGAAATTCCCGATTTCGTCAATCCGAATGCGAGATATGGGAGTTGGAAGTTAAGGAATGGTTGAAAAACCATCAAAATTGTCGCAAGTCTGATACTCGAAACCAATAACCACAATGGCCTTGGGGAAAAATACACGTACCGTTGTGATCGGGCGAGATTCTGCTTTCAGATGCAATAGGAAATTCTCGAGTTCGTCAATCCGTTCGCGAGATATGGGAGTTTGAAGTTAAGGAATTGTTGTGAAACCATCACAATTTTCGCAAGTCTGATACTCGAAACCAATAACTGGAATGGCCTAGGGGAAAAGTACAGGTACCATTTTAATCGGGCGAGATTCTACTTTCGCATGCAACAGGAATTTCTCGAGTTCGTCAATGCGTTCGCGAGATATGGCAGTTTGAAGTTAAGGAATGCATGAGAAACCATCAAAATTTTCGCAAGTCTGATACTCGAAACCAATAACTACAAAGGCCTAGGGGAAAAATACACATACCATTGTAATCGGGCGAGATTCTACTTTCACATGCAACCGGAATTTCTCGAGTTCGTCAATCCGTTCGCGGGATATGGAAGTTTGAAGTTAAGGAATGCATGAGAAACCATCAAAATTTTCGCAAGTATGATACTCGAAACCAATAACTACAAAGGCCTAGGGGAAAGATACACATACCGTTGAAATCGGGCGACTTTCTACTTTCACATGCAACAGGAATTTCTCGAGTTCGTCAAACCTTTCGCGAGATATGGCAGTTTGAAGTTAAGGAATGGTTGAGAAATCATCAAAATTTTCGCAAGTCTGATACTCGCATCCAATAACTACTATGGCCTAGGGCAAAAATGCACATACCGTTGAAATCGGGCGAGTTTCTGCTTTCTGATGCAACAGGAATTTCTCGAGTTCGTCAATGCGTTCGCGAGATATGGCAGTTTGAAGTTAAGGAATGGTTGAGAAACCATCAAAATTTTCGCAAGTCTGATACTCGAAACCAATAACTACAAAGGCCTAGGGGAAAGATACACATACCGTTGTAATCGGGCGACATTCTACTTTCACATGCAACCGGAATTTCTCGAGTTCGTCAATCCGTTCGCGGGATATGGAAGTTTGAAGTTAAGGAATGCATGAGAAACCATCAAAATTTTCGCAAGTATGATACCCGAAACCAATAACTACAAAGGCCTAGGGGAAAGATACACATACCGTTGAAATCGGGCGACTTTCTACTTTCACATGCAACAGGAATTTCTCGAGTTCGTCAACGCTTTCGCGAGATATGGCAGTTTGAAGTTAAGGAATGGTTGAGAAATCATCAAAATTTTCGCAAGTCTGATACTCGCATCCAATAACTACTATGGCCTAGGGCTAAAATGCACATACCGTTGAAATCGGGCGAGTTTCTGCTTTCTGATGCAACAGGAATTTCTCGAGTTCGTCAATGCGTTCGCGAGATATGGCAGTTTGAAGTTAAGGAATGGTTGAGAAACCATCAAAATTTTCGCTGGTCTGATACTCGAAACCAATAACTGGAATGGCCTAGGGGAAAAGTACAGGTACCATTGTAATCGGGCGAGATTCTACATTCGCATGCAACAGGAATTTCTCGAGTTCGTCAATGCGTTCGCGAGATATGGCAGTTTGAAGTTAAGGAATGCATGAGAAACCATCAAAATTTTCGCAAGTCTGATACTCGAAACCAATAACTACAAAGGCCTAGGGGAAAAATACACATACCATTGTAATCGGGCGAGATTCTACTTTCACATGCAACAGGAATTTCTCGAGTTCGTCAACGCTTTCGCGAGATATGGCAGTTTGAAGTTAAGGAATGGTTGAGAAATCATCAAAATTTTCGCAAGTCTGATACTCGCATCCAATAACTACTATGGCCTAGGGCAAAAATACACATACCGTTGTAATCGGGCGAGTTTCTGCTGTCAGATGCAATAGGAAATTCTCGAGTTCGTCAATCCGTTCGCGAGATATGGAAGTTTGAAGTTAAGGAATGCATGAGAAACCATCAAAATTTTCGCTGGTCTGAAACTCGAAACCAACAACTACTATGGCCTAGGGCAAAAATACACATACCGTTGTAATCGGGCGAGTTTCTGCATTCAGATGCAATAGGAATTTCTCGAGTTCGTCAATCCGTTCGCGAGATATGGGAGTTTGAAGTTAAGGAATGGTTGAGGAATCATCAAAATTTTCGCTGGTCTGATACTCGAAACCAATAACTGGAATGGCCTAGAGGAAAAGTACACATACCGTTGTAATCGGGCGACTTTCTACCTTCACATGCAACAGGAATTTCTCGAGTTCGTCAAACCATTCGCGAGATATGGGAGTTTGAAGTTAAGGAATGGTTGAGGAACCATCAAAATTTTCGCAAGTCTGATACTCGCATCCAATAACTACTATGGCCTAGGGCAAAAATGCACATACCGTTGAAATCGGGCGAGTTTCTGCTTTCTGATGCAACAGGAATTTCTCGAGTTCGTCAATGCGTTCGCGAGATATGGCAGTTTGAAGTTAAGGAATGGTTGAGAAACCATCAAAATTTTCGCAAGTCTGATACTCGAAACCAATAACTACAAAGGCCTAGGGGAAAGATACACATACCGTTGTAATCGGGCGACATTCTACTTTCACATGCAACCGGAATTTCTCGAGTTCGTCAATCCGTTCGCGGGATATGGAAGTTTGAAGTTAAGGAATGCATGAGAAACCATCAAAATTTTCGCAAGTATGATACTCGAAACCAATAACTACAAAGGCCTAGGGGAAAGATACACATACCGTTGAAATCGGGCGACTTTCTACTTTCACATGCAACAGGAATTTCTCGAGTTCGTCAACGCTTTCGCGAGATATGGCAGTTTGAAGTTAAGGAATGGTTGAGAAATCATCAAAATTTTCGCAAGTCTGATACTCGCATCCAATAACTACTATGGCCTAGGGCAAAAATGCACATACCGTTGAAATCGGGCGAGTTTCTGCTTTCTGATGCAACAGGAATTTCTCGAGTTCGTCAATGCGTTCGCGAGATATGGCAGTTTGAAGTTAAGGAATGGTTGAGAAACCATCAAAATTTTCGCTGGTCTGATACTCGAAACCAATAACTGGAATGGCCTAGGGGAAAAGTACAGGTACCATTGTAATCGGGCGAGATTCTACATTCGCATGCAACAGGAATTTCTCGAGTTCGTCAATGCGTTCGCGAGATATGGCAGTTTGAAGTTAAGGAATGCATGAGAAACCATCAAAATTTTCGCAAGTCTGATACTCGAAACCAATAACTACAAAGGCCTAGGGGAAAAATACACATACCATTGTAATCGGGCGAGATTCTACTTTCACATGCAACAGGAATTTCTCGAGTTCGTCAACGCTTTCGCGAGATATGGCAGTTTGAAGTTAAGGAATGGTTGAGAAATCATCAAAATTTTCGCAAGTCTGATACTCGCATCCAATAACTACTATGGCCTAGGGCAAAAATACACATACCGTTGTAATCGGGCGAGTTTCTGCTGTCAGATGCAATAGGAAATTCTCGAGTTCGTCAATCCGTTCGCGAGATATGGAAGTTTGAAGTTAAGGAATGCATGAGAAACCATCAAAATTTTCGCTGGTCTGAAACTCGAAACCAACAACTACTATGGCCTAGGGCAAAAATACACATACCGTTGTAATCGGGCGAGTTTCTGCATTCAGATGCAATAGGAATTTCTCGAGTTCGTCAATCCGTTCGCGAGATATGGGAGTTTGAAGTTAAGGAATGGTTGAGGAATCATCAAAATTTTCGCTGGTCTGATACTCGAAACCAATAACTGGAATGGCCTAGAGGAAAAGTACACATACCGTTGTAATCGGGCGACTTTCTACCTTCACATGCAACAGGAATTTCTCGAGTTCGTCAAACCATTCGCGAGATATGGGAGTTTGAAGTTAAGGAATGGTTGAGGAACCATCAAAATTTTCGCAAGTCTGATACTCGAAGCCCATACCTACACAGGCCTAGGGGAAAAATACACATACCGTTGTAATCGGGCGACTTTCTACTTTCACATGCAACAGGAATTTCTCGAGTTCGTCAATGCGTTCGCGAGATATGGCAGTTTGAAGTTAAGGAATGGTTGAGAAATCATCAAAATTTTCGCAAGTCTGATACTCGAATCCAACAACTACTATGGCCTAGGGGAAAAATACACATGCCGTTGTAATCGGGCGAGTTTCTGCTTTCAGATGCAATAGGAATTTCTCGAGTTCGTCAAACCGTTCGCGAGGTATGGGAGTTTGAAGTTAAGGAATGGTTGAGAAACAATCAAAATTTTCGCTGCTCTGATACTCGAAACCAATAACTGGAATGGCCTAGGGGAAAACTACACACCCCATTGTAATCGGGCGAGTTTCTGCTTTCAGATGCAATAGGAAATTCTCGAGTTCGTCAATCCTTTCGCGAGATATGGGAGTAGGAAGTTAAGGAATGGTTCAGAAATCATCAAAATTTTCGCAAGTCCGATACGCGAATCCAATAACTACAGTGGCCTAGGGCAAAAATACACATACCGTTGTAATCGGGCTAGTTTCAACTTTCAGATGCAGCAGGAATTTCTAGAGTTCGTCAATCCGTTCGCGAGATATGGGAGTTTGAAGTTAAGGAATGGTTGAGAAACCATCAAAATTTTCGCAAGTCTGATAGTCGAAACCAATAACTACAAATGCCTAGGGGAAAAATACACATACCATTGTAATCGGGCGAGTTTCTGCTGTCAGATGCAATAGGAAATTCCCGAGTTCGTCAATCCGTTCGCGAGATATGGAAGTTTGAAGTTAAGGAATGCATGAGAAACCATCAAAATTTTCGCTGGTCTGATATGCGAAACCAACAACTACTGTGGCCTAGGGCAAAAATACACGTACCGTTGTAATCGGGCGAGTTTCTGCATTCAGATGCAACAGCAAATTCTCGAGATCGTCAATCCGTTCGCGAGATATGGAAGTTTGAAGTTAAGGAATGCTTAAGAAGCCATCAAAATTTTCGCTGGTCTGATACTCGAAACCAACAACTGGAAGGGCCTAGGGGAAAAGTACACACACCGTTGTAATCGGGCGAGTTTCTGCTTTCAGTTGCAATAGGAAATTCTCGAGTTCGTCAATCCGTTCGCGAGATATGGAAGTGTGAAAATAAGGAATGGTTGAGAAACCATCAAAATTTTCACAAGTCTGATACTCGAAACCAATAACTTCAAAGGCCTAGGGGAAAAATACACATGCCGTTGTAATCGGGCGACGTGCTACTTTCACATGCAACAGGAATTTCTCGAGTTCGTCAATCCGTTCGCGGGATATGGGAATTTGAAGTTAAGGAGTGGTTGAGAAATCATCAAAATTTTTGCAAGTCCGATACGCGAATCCAATAACTACAATGGCCTAGGGCAAAAATACACATACCGTTGTAATCGGGCGAATTTCTACTTTCAGATGCAACAGGAATTTCTCGAGTCCGTCAATCCATTCGCGGGATATGGGAGTTTGAAGTTAAGGAATGGTTGAGAAACCATCAAAATTTTCGCAAGTCTGATACTCGAAACCAATAACTACAATGGCCTAGGGGAAAAATACACATACCGTTGTAATCGGGCGAGTTTCTACTTTCAGATGCAACAGGAATTTCTCGAGTTCGTCAATCCGTTCGCGAGATATGGGAGTTTGAAGTTAAGGAATGGTTGAGAAATCATCAAAATTTTCGCAAGTCTGATACTCGAATCCAATAACTACTATGGCCTAGGGCAAAAATACACATACCGTTGTAATCTGGCTAGTTTCAACTTTCAGATGCAACAGGAATTTCTCGAGTTCGTCAATGCGTTCGCGAGATATGGCAGTTTGAAGTTAAGGAATGGTTGAGAAATCACCAAATTTTCGCAAGTCTGATACTCGAAACCAATAACTACAAATGCCTAGGGGAAAAATACACATACCATTGTAATCGGGCGAGTTTCTGCTGTCAGATGCAATAGGAAATTCTCGAGTTCGTCAATCCGTTCGCGAGATATGGAAGTTTGAAGTTAAGGAATGCATGAGATGCCATCAAAATTTTCGCTGGTCTGATATTCGAAACCAACAACTACTATGGCCTAGGGCAAAAATACACATACCGTTGTAATCGGGCGAGTTTCTGCATACAGATGCAATAGGAAATTCTCGAGTTCGTCAATCCGTTCGCGAGATATGGAAGTGTGAAAATAAGGAATGGTTGAGAAACCATCAAAATTTTCGCAAGTCTGATACTCGAAACCAATAACTACAAAGGCCTAGGGGAAAGATACACATACCGTTGAAATCGGGCGACTTTCTACTTTCACATGCAACAGGAATTTCTCGAGTTCGTCAATCCGTTCGCGAGATATGGAAGTTTGAAGTTAAGGAATGCATGAGAAACCATCAAAATTTTCGCTGGTCTGATACTCGAAACCAACAACTACTATGGCCTAGGGCAAAAATACACATACCGTTGTAATCGGGCGAGTGTCTGCATTCAGATGCAATAGGAAACTCTCGAGTTCGTCAATCCGTTCGCGGGATATGGGAATTTGAAGTTAAGGAATGGTTGAGAAATCATCAAAATTTTCGCAAGTCCGATTCGCGAATCCAATAACTACAATGGCCTAAGGCAAAAATACACATACCGTTGTAATCGGGCGAGTATCTAGTTTCAGATGCAACAGGAATTTCTCGAGTTCGTCAATCCGTTCGCGAGATATGGGAGTTTGAAGTTAAGGAATGGTTGAGAAACCATCAAAATTTTCGCAGGTCTGGTACTCGAAACAAACAACTACAAAGGCCTAGGTGGAAAACACTCATATCTTTGTAATCGGGCGAGTTTCTATTTTCAGATGCAACAGGAATTTCTCGAGTTCGTCAATCCGTTCGCGAGATATGGGAGTTTGAAGTTAAGGAATGGTTGAGAAACCATCACAATTTTCCGCAAGTCTGATACATGAAATCAATAACTACAAGGGCCTAGGGGAAAAATACACATACCGTTGTAATCGGGCGAGTTTCTGCTTTCAGATGCAATAGGAAATTCTCGAGTTCGTCATTCCGTTCGCGAGATATGGGAGTTGGAAGTTAAGGAATGGTTGAGAAACCATCAAAATTTTCGCAAGTCTGATACTCGAAGCCCATACCTACACAGGCCTAGGGGAAAAATACACATACCGTTGTAATCGGGCGACTTTCTACTTTCACATGCAACAGGAATTTCTCGAGTTCGTCAATGCGTTCGCGAGATATGGCAGTTTGAAGTTAAGGAATGGTTGAGAAATCATCAAAATTTTCGCAATTCTGATACTCGAATCCAATAACTACTATGGCCTAGGGGAAAAATACACATGCCGTTGTAATCGGGCGAGTTTCTGCTTTCAGATGCAATAGGAATTTCTCGAGTTCGTCAAACCGTTCGCGAGATATGGGAGTTTGAAGTTAAGGAATGGTTGAGGAACAATCAAAATTTTCGCTGCTCTGATACTCGAAACCAATAACTGGAATGGCCTAGGGGAAAAGTACACACCCCATTGTAATCGGGCGAGTTTCTGCTTTCAGATGCAATAGGAAATTCTCGAGTTCGTCAATCCTTTCGCGAGATATGGGAGTAGGAAGTTAAGGAATGGTTGAGAAATCATCAAAATTTTCGCAAGTCCGTTACGCGAATCCAATAACTACAGTGGCCTAGGGCAAAAATACACATACCGTTGTAATCGGGCTAGTTTCAACTTTCAGATGCAACAGGAATTTCTAGAGTTCGTCAATCCGTTCGCGAGATATGGGAGTTTGAAGTTAAGGAATGGTTGAGAAACCATCAAAATTTTCGCAAGTCTGATACTCGAAACCAATAACTACAAATGCCTAGGGGAAAAATACACATACCATTGTAATCGGGCGAGTTTCTGCTGTCAGATGCAATAGGAAATTCCCGAGTTCGTCAATCCGTTCGCGAGATATGGAAGTTTGAAGTTAAGGAATGCATGAGAAACCATCAAAATTTTCGCAGGTCTGATATTCGAAACCAACAACTACTATGGCCTAGGGCAAAAATACACGTACCGTTGTAATCGGGCGAGTTTCTGCATTCAGATGCAACAGCAAATTCTCGAGATCGTCAATCCGTTCGCGAGATATGGAAGTTTGAAGTTAAGGAATGCTTAAGAAGCCATCAAAATTTTCGCTGGTCTGATACTCGAAACCAACAACTGGCAGGGCCTAGGGGAAAAGTACACACACCGTTGTAATCGTGCGAGTTTCTGCTTTCAGTTGCAATAGGAAATTCTCGAGTTCGTCAATCCGTTCGCGAGATATGGAAGTGTGAAAATAAGGAATGGTTGAGAAACCATCAAAATTTTCATAAGTCTGATACTCGAAACCAATAACTTCAAAGGCCTAGGGGAAAAATACACATGCCGTTGTAATCGGGCGACGTGCTACTTTCACATGCAACAGGAATTTCTCGAGTTCGTCAATCCGTTCGCGGGATATGGGAATTTGAAGTTAAGGAGTGGTTGAGAAATCATCAAAATTTTTGCAAGTCCGATACGCGAATCCAATAACTACAATGGCCTAGGGCAAAAATACACATTCCGTTGTAATCGGGCGAATTTCTACTTTCAGATGCAACAGGAATTTCTCGAGATCGTCAATCCATTCGCGGGATATGGGAGTTTGAAGTTAAGGAATGGTTGAGAAACCATCAAAATTTTCGCAAGTCTGATACTCGAAACCAATAACTACAATGGCCTAGGGGAAAAATACACATACCGTTGTAATCGGGCGAGTTTCTACTTTCAGATGCAACAGGAATTTCTCGAGTTCGTCAATCCGTTCGCGAGATATGGGAGTTTGAAGTTAAGGAATGGTTGAGAAATCATCAAAATTTTCGCAAGTCTGATACTCGAATCCAATAACTACTATGGCCTAGGGCAAAAATACACATACCGTTGTAATCTGGCTAGTTTCAACTTTCAGATGCAACAGGAATTTCTCGAGTTCGTCAATGCGTTCGCGAGATATGGCAGTTTGAAGTTAAGGAATGGTTGAGAAATCACCAAATTTTCGCAAGTCTGATACTCGAAACCAATAACTACAAATGCCTAGGGGAAAAATACACATACCATTGTAATCGGGCGAGTTTCTGCTGTCGGATGCAATAGGAAATTCTCGAGTTCGTCAATCCGTTCGCGAGATATGGAAGTTTGAAGTTAAGGAATGCATGAGATGCCATCAAAATTTTCGCTGGTCTGATATTCGAAACCAACAACTACTATGGCCTAGGGCAAAAATACACATACCGTTGTAATCGGGCGAGTTTCTGCATACAGATGCAATAGGAAATTCTCGAGTTCGTCAATCCGTTCGCGAGATATGGAAGTGTGAAAATAAGGAATGGTTGAGAAACCATCAAAATTTTCGCAAGTCTGATACTCGAAACCAATAACTACAAAGGCCTAGGGGAAAGATACACATACCGTTGAAATCGGGCGACTTTCTACTTTCACATGCAACAGGAATTTCTCGAGTTCGTCAATCCGTTCGCGAGATATGGAAGTTTGAAGTTAAGGAATGCATGAGAAACCATCAAAATTTTCGCTGGTCTGATACTCGAAACCAACAACTACTATGGCCTAGGGCAAAAATACACATACCGTTGTAATCGGGCGAGTGTCTGCATTCAGATGCAATAGGAAACTCTCGAGTTCGTCAATCCGTTCGCGGGATATGGGAATTTGAAGTTAAGGAATGGTTGAGAAATCATCAAAATTTTCGCAAGTCCGATTCGCGAATCCAATAACTACAATGGCCTAAGGCAAAAATACACATACCGTTGTAATCGGGCGAGTTTCTGCTGTCGGATGCAATAGGAAATTCTCGAGTTCGTCAATCCATTCGCGAGATATGGAAGTTTGAAGTTAAGGAATGCATGAGAAGCCATCAAAATTTTCGCTGGTCTGATATTCGAAACCAACAACTACTATGGCCTAGGGCAAAAATACACATACCGTTGTAATCGGGCGAGTTTCTGCATTCAGATGCAATAGGAAATTCTCGAGTTCGTCAATCCGTTCGCGAGATATGGAAGTGTGAAAATAAGGAATGGTTGAGAAACCATCAAAATTTTCGCAAGTCTGATACTCGAAACCAATAACTACAAAGGCCTAGGGGAAAGATACACATACCGTTGAAATCGGGCGACTTTCTACTTTCACATGCAACAGGAATTTCTCGAGTTCGTCAATCCGTTCGCGAGATATGGAAGTTTGAAGTTAAGGAATGCATGAGAAACCATCAAAATTTTCGCTGGTCTGATACTCGAAACCAACAACTACTATGGCCTAGGGCAAAAATACACATACCGTTGTAATCGGGCGAGTGTCTGCATTCAGATGCAAAAGGAAACTCTCGAGTTCGTCAATCCGTTCGCGGGATATGGGAATTTGAAGTTAAGGAATGGTTGAGAAATCATCAAAATTTTCGCAAGTCCGATTCGCGAATCCAATAACTACAATGGCCTAAGGCAAAAATACACATACCGTTATAATCGGGCGAGTATCTAGTTTCAGATGCAACAGGAATTTCTCGAGTTCGTCAATCCGTTCGCGAGATATGGGAGTTTGAAGTTAAGGAATGGTTGAGAAACCATCAAAATTTTCGCAGGTCTGATACTCGAAACAAACAACTACAAAGACCTAGGTGGAAAACACTCATATCTTTGTAATCGGGCGAGTTTCTACTTTCAGATGCAACAGGAATTTCTCGAGTTCGTCAATCCGTTCGCGAGATATGGGAGTTTGAAGTTAAGGAATGGTTGAGAAACCATCACAATTTTCCGCAAGTCTGATACTTGAAATCAATAACTACAAGGGCCTAGGGGAAAAATACACATACCGTTGTAATCGGGCGAGTTTCTGCTTTCAGATGCAATAGGAAATTCTCGAGTTCGTCATTCCGTTCGCGAGATATGGGAGTTGGAAGTTAAGGAATGGTTGAGAAACCATCAAAATTTTCGCAAGTCTGATACTCGAAACCAATAACTACAATGGCCTAGGGGGAAAATACACATACCGTTGTAATCGGACGAGTTTCTGCTTCCAGATGCAATCGGAAATTCTCGAGTTCGTCAATCCGTTCGCGAGATATGGAAGTGTGAAGCTAAGGAATGCATGAGAAACCATCAAAATTTTCGCAAGTCTGATACTCGAAACCAATAGCTGGAATGGCCTAGGGGCAAAGTACACATATCATTGTAATCGGGCGAGTTTCTACTTTCAGATGCAACAGGAATTTCTCGAGTTCGTCAATCCGTTCGCGAGATACGGGAGTTTGAAGTTAAGGAACGGTTGAGAAACCATCAAAATTTTCGAAAGTCTGATACTCGAAACCAACAACTACAAAGGCCTAGGGGAAAAATACACATACCATTGTAATCGGGCGGGTTTCTGCTGTCAGATGCAATAGGAAATTCTAGAGTTCGTCAATCCGTTCGCGAGATATGGAAGTTTGAAGTTAAGGAATGCTTGAGAAACCATCAAAATTTTCGCTGGTCTGATACTCGAAACCAACAACTGGAATGGCCTAGGGGAAAAGTACACACACCGTTGTTATCGGGCGAGTTTGTGCTTTCAGATGCAATAGGAAATTCTCGAGTTCGTCAATCCGTTCGCGAGATATAGAAGTGTGAAAATAAGGAATGGTTGAGAAACCATCAAAATTTTCGCAAGTCTGATACACGAAACCAATAACTTCAAAGGCCTAGGGGAAAAATACACATACCGTTGTAATCGGGCGACTTTCTACTTTCACATGCAACCGGAATTTCTCGAGTTCGTCAATCCGTTCGCGGGATATGGAAGTTTGAAGTTAAGGAATGCATGAGAAACCATCAAAATTTTCGCAAGTATGATACTCGAAACCAATAACTACAAAGGCCTAGGGGAAAGATACACATACAGTTGAAATCGGGCGACTTTCTACTTTCACATGCAACAGGAATTTCTCGAGTTCGTCAATCCGTTCGCGAGATATGGGAGTTTGAAGTTAATAAATGGTTGAGAAACCATCAAAATTTTCGCATGTCTGATACTCGAAACCAATAACTACAAATGCCTAGGGGAAAAATACACATACCATTGTAATCGGGCGAGTTTCTGCTGTCAGATGCAATAGGAAATTCTCGAGTTCGTCAATCCGTTCGCGAGATATGGAAGTTTGAAGTTAAGGAATGCATGAGAAACCATCAAAATTTTCGCTGGTCTGATACTCGAAACCAACAACTACTATGGCCTAGGGCAAAAATACACATACCGTTGTAATCGGGCGAGTGTCTGCATTCAGATGCAATAGGAAACTCTCGAGTTCGTCAATCCGTTCGCGAGATATGGAAGTTTGAAGTTAAGGAATGTTTGAGAAACCATCAAAATTTTCGCTGGTCTGATACTCGAAACCAACAACTGGAATGCCCTAGGGGAAAAGTACACACACCGTTGTAATCGGGCGAGTTTCTGCTTTCAGATGCAATAGGAATTTCTCGAGTTCGTCAATCCGTTCGCGAGATATGGGAGTTTGAAGTTAAGGAATGGTTGAGAAACCATCAAAATTTTCGCAAGTCCGATACGCGAATCCAATAACTACAATTGCCTAGGGCAAAAATACACATACCGTTGTAATCGGGAGAGTTTCTGCTTTCAGATGCAATAGGAATTTCTCGAGTTCGTCAATCCGTTCGCGAGATATGGGAGTTCGAAGTTAAGGAATGGTTGAGAAACCATCAAAATTTTCGCCGGTCTGATACTCGAAACCAATAACTGGAATGGCCTAGGGGAAAAGTACACACACCATTGTAATCGGGCGAGTTTCTACTTTCAGATACAACAGGAATTTTTCGAGTTCGTCAATGCGTTCGCGAGATATGGGAGTTTGAAGTTAAGGAATGTTTGAGAAGTCATCAAAATTTTCGCAAGTCTGATACTCGAAACCAATAACTACAAAGGCCTAGGGGGAAAACACATATCTTTGTAATCGGGCGAGTTTCTATTTTCAGATGCAACAGGAATTTCTCGAGTTCGTCAATCCGTTCGCGAGATATGGGAGTTTGAAGTTAAGGAATGGTTGAGAAACCATCAAAATTTTCGCTGGTCTGATACTCGAAACCAACAACTACTATGGCCTAGGGCAAAAATACACATACCGTTGTAATCGGGCGAGTGTCTGCATTCAGATGCAATAGGAAACTCTCGAGTTCGTCAATCCGTTCGCGAGATATGGGAGTTCGAAGTTAAGGAATGGTTGAGAAACCATCAAAATTTTCGCAAGTCTGATACACGAAACCAATAACTACAATGGCCTAGGGGAAAAACACACATACCATTGTAATCGGGCGAGATTCTACTTTCACATGCAACAGGAATCTCTCGAGTTCGTCAATGCGTTCCGAGATATGGAAGTGTGAAGTTAAGGAATGCATGAGAAACCATCAAAATTTTCGCTGGTCTGATACTCGAAACCAACAACTGGAATGGCCTAGGGGAAAAGTACACACACCGTTGTAATCGGGCAAGTTTCTGCTTTCAGATGCAACAGGAAATTCTCGAGTTCGTCAATCCGTTCGCGAGATATGGAAGTGTGAAAATTAGGAATGGTTGAGAAACTATCAAAATTTTCGCAAGTCTGATACTCGAAACCAATAACTACAATGGCCTAGGGGAAAAATACACATACCGTTGTAATCGGGCGAGTTTCTGCTTTCAGATGCAATAGGTAATTCTCGAGTTCGTCAATCCGTTCGTGAGATATGGAAGTGTGAAGTTAAGGAATGCATGAGAAACCATCAAAATTTTCGCTGGTCTGATACTCGAAACCAACAACTGGAATGGCCTAGGGGAAAAGTACACACACCGTTGTAATCGGGCAAGTTTCTGCTTTCAGATGCAACAGGAAATTCTCGAGTTCGTCAATCCGTTCGCGAGATATGGAAGTGTGAAAATAAGGAATGGTTGAGAAACTATCAAAATTTTCGCAAGTCTGATACTAGAAACAAATAACTTCAAAGGCCTAGGGGAAAAATACACATACCGTTGCAATCGGGCGACTTTCTACTTTCACATGCAACAGGAATTTCTCGAGTTCGTCAATCCGTTCGCGGGATATGGGAGTTTGAAATTAAGGCATGCTTGAGAAACCATCAATATTTTCGCTGGTCTGATACTCGAAACCAAAAACTGGACTGGCCTAGGGGAAAAGTACACTCACCGTTGTAATCGGGCGAGTTTCTGCTTTCAGATGCAATAGGAAATTCACGAGTTCGTCAATCCGTTTGCGAGATATGGAAGTGTGAATATAAGGAATGGTTGAGAAACCATCAAAATTTTCGCAAGTCTGATACTCGAAACCAATAACTACAAAGGCCTAGGAGAAAAATACACATACCGTTGTAATCGGGCGAGTTTCTGCTTTCAGATGCAATAGGAAATTCTCGAGTTCGTCAATCCGTTCGCGAGATATGGAAGTGTGAAGTTAAGGAATGCATGAGAAACCATCAAAATTTTCGCAAGTCTGATACACGAAACCAATAACTGGAATGGCCTAGGGGAAAAATACACATACCCTTGTAATCGGGCGAGTTTCTGCTTTCAGATGCAATAGGAAATTCTCGAGTTCGTCAATCCGTTCGCGAGATATGGAAGTGTGAAGTTAAGGAATGCATGAGAAACCATCAAAATTTTCGCAAGTCTGATACACGAAACCAATAACTGGAATGGCCTAGGGGAAAAGTACACACACCGTTGTAATCGTGTGAGTTTCTACTTTCAGATGCAACAGGAATTTCTCGAGTTCGTCAATCCGTTCGCGAGATATGGGAGTTTGAAGTTAAGGAATGGTTGAGAAACCATCAAAATTTTCGCAAGTCTGATACTCGAAACCAATAACTACAAATGCCTAGGGGAAAAACACATATCTTTGTAATCGGGCGAGTTTCTATTTTCAGATGCAACAGGAATTTCTCGAGTTCGTCAATCCGTTCGCGAGATATGGGAGTTTGAAGTTAAGGAATGGTTGAGAAACCATCAAAATTTTCGCTGGTCTGATACTCGAAACCAACAACTACTATGGCCTAGGGCAAAAATACACATACCGTTGTAATCGGGCGAGTGTCTGCATTCAGATGCAATAGGAAACTCTCGAGTTCGTCAATCCGTTCGCGAGATATGGGAGTTCGAAGTTAAGGAATGGTTGAGAAACCATCAAAATTTTCGCAAGTCTGATACACGAAACCAATAACTACAATGGCCTAGGGGAAAAACACACATACCATTGTAATCGGGCGAGATTCTACTTTCACATGCAACAGGAATCTCTCGAGTTCGTCAATGCGTTCGCGAGATATGGAAGTGTGAAGTTAAGGAATGCATGAGAAACCATCAAAATTTTCGCTGGTCTGATACTCGAAACCAACAACTGGAATGGCCTAGGGGAAAAGTACACACACCGTTGTAATCGGGCAAGTTTCTGCTTTCAGATGCAACAGGAAATTCTCGAGTTCGTCAATCCGTTCGCGAGATATGGAAGTGTGAAAATTAGGAATGGTTGAGAAACTATCAAAATTTTCGCAAGTCTGATACTCGAAACCAATAACTACAATGGCCTAGGGGAAAAATACACATACCGTTGTAATCGGGCGAGTTTCTGCTTTCAGATGCAATAGGTAATTCTCGAGTTCGTCAATCCGTTCGTGAGATATGGAAGTGTGAAGTTAAGGAATGCATGAGAAACCATCAAAATTTTCGCTGGTCTGATACTCGAAACCAACAACTGGAATGGCCTAGGGGAAAAGTACACACACCGTTGTAATCGGGCAAGTTTCTGCTTTCAGATGCAACAGGAAATTCTCGAGTTCGTCAATCCGTTCGCGAGATATGGAAGTGTGAAAATAAGGAATGGTTGAGAAACTATCAAAATTTTCGCAAGTCTGATACTAGAAACAAATAACTTCAAAGGCCTAGGGGAAAAATACACATACCGTTGCAATCGGGCGACTTTCTACTTTCACATGCAACAGGAATTTCTCGAGTTCGTCAATCCGTTCGCGGGATATGGGAGTTTGAAATTAAGGCATGCTTGAGAAACCATCAATATTTTCGCTGGTCTGATACTCGAAACCAAAAACTGGACTGGCCTAGGGGAAAAGTACACTCACCGTTGTAATCGGGCGAGTTTCTGCTTTCAGATGCAATAGGAAATTCACGAGTTCGTCAATCCGTTTGCGAGATATGGAAGTGTGAATATAAGGAATGGTTGAGAAACCATCAAAATTTTCGCAAGTCTGATACTCGAAACCAATAACTACAAAGGCCTAGGAGAAAAATACACATACCGTTGTAATCGGTCGACTTTCTACTTTCACATGCAACAGGAATTTCTCGAGTTCGTCAATCCGTTCGCGGGATATGGGAGTTTGAAGTTAAGGAATGGTTGAGAAACCATCAAAATTTTCGCTGGTCTGATACTCGAAACCAATAACTGGAATGGCCTAGGGGAAAAATACACATACCCTTGTAATCGGGCGAGTTTCTGCTTTCAGATGCAATAGGAAATTCTCGAGTTCGTCAATCCGTTCGCGAGATATGGAAGTGTGAAGTTAAGGAATGCATGAGAAACCATCAAAATTTTCGCAAGTCTGATACACGAAACCAATAACTGGAATGGCCTAGGGGAAAAGTACACACACCGTTGTAATCGTGTGAGTTTCTACTTTCAGATGCAACAGGAATTTCTCGAGTTCGTCAATCCGTTCGCGAGATATGGGAGTTTGAAGTTAAGGAATGGTTGAGAAACCATCAAAATTTTCGCAAGTCTGATACTCGAAACCAATAACTACAAATGCCTAGGGGAAAAATACACATACCATTGTAATCGGGCGAGATTCTACTTTCACATGCAACAGGAATTTCTCGAGTTCGTCAATGCGTTCGCGAGATATGGCAGTTTGAAGTTAAGGAATGGTTGAGAAATCACCAAATTTTCGCAAGTCTGATACTCGAAACCAATAACTACAAATGCCTAGGGGAAAAATACACATACCATTGTAATCGGGCGAGTTTCTGCTGTCAGATGCAATAGGAAATTCTCGAGTTCGTCAATCCGTTCGCGAGATATGGGAGTTGGAATTTAAGGAATCGATGAGAAACCATCAAAATTTTCGCAAGTCTGATACCCGAAACCAATAACTACAATGGCCTAGGGGAAAAATACACATACCGTTGTAATCGGGCGAGTTTCTGCATTCAGATGCAATAGGAAATTCTCGAGTTTGTCAATCCGTTCGCGAGATATGGAAGTTTGAAGTTAAGGAATGCTTGAGAAACCATCAAAATTTTCGCTGGTCTGATACTCGAAACCAACAACTGGAATGGCCTAGGGGAAAAGTACACACACCGTTGTAATCGGGCGCGTTTCTGCTTTCAGATGCAATAGGAAATTCTCGAGTTCGTCAATCCGTTCGCGAGATATGGAAGTGTGAAAGTAAGAAATGGTTGAGAAACCATCAAAATTTTCGCTGGTCTGATACTCGAAACCAATAACTGGAATGACCTACGGGAAAAGTACACGTACCATTGTAATCGGTCGAGTTTCTACTTTCAGATGCAACAGGAATTTCTCGAGTTCGTCAAACCGTTCGCGAGATATGGGAGTTTGAAGTTAAGGAATGCTTGAGAAACCATCAAAATTTTCGCTGGTCTGATACTCGAAACCAACAACTGGAATGGCCTAGGGGAAAAGTACACACACCGTTGTAATCGTGCGAGTTTCTGCATTCAGATGCAATAGGAAATTCTCGAGTTCGTCAATCCGTTCGCGAGATATGGAAGTGTGAAAATAAGGAATGGTTGAGAAACTATCAAAATTTCCGCAAGTCTGATACTCGAAACCAATAACTTCAAAGCCCTAGGGGAAAAATACACATACCGTTGTAATCGGGCGACTTTCTACTTTCACATGCAACAGGAATTTCTCGAGTTCGTCAATCCGTTCGCGGGATATGGGAATTTGAAGTTAAGGAATGGTTGAGAAATCATTAAAATTTTCGCAAGTCCGATACGCGAATCCAATAACTACAATGGTCTAGGGCAAAAATACACATACCGTTGTAATCGGGCAAGTTTCTACTTTCAGATGCAACAGGAATTTCTCGAGTTCGTCAATACGTTCGCGAGATATGGGAGTTTCAAGTTAAGGAATGGTTGAGAAACCATCAAAATTTTCGCAAGTCTGATACTCGAAACAAACAACTACAAACGCCTAGGGGGAAAACACACATATCTTTGTCATCGGGCGAGTGTCCACTTTCAGATGCAACAGGTATTTCTCGAGTTCGTCAATCCGTTCGCGAGATATGGGAGTTGGAAGTTAAGGAATGGTTGAGAAACCATCAAAATTTTCGCAAGTCTGATACTCGAAACCAACAACTGGACTGGCCTAGGGGAAAAGTACACACACCGTTGTAATCGGGCGAGTTTCTGCTTTCAGATGCAATAGGAAATTCTCGAGTTCGTCAATCCGTTTGCGAGATATGGAAGTGTGAATATAAGGAATGGTTGAGAAACCATCAAAATTTACGCAAGTCTGATACTCGAAACCAATAACTACAAAGGCCTAGGAGAAAAATACACATACCGTTGTAATCGGGCGACTTTCTACTTTCACATGCAACAGGAATTTCTCGAGTTCGTCAATCCGTTCGCGGGATATGGGAGTTTGAAGTTAAGGAATGGTTGAGAAACCATCAAAATTTTCGCTGGTCTGATACTCGAAACCAATAACTGGAATGACCTACGGAAAAGTACACGTACCATTGTAATCGGTCGAGTTTCTACTTTCAGGTGCAACAGGAATTTCTCGAGTTCGTCAATCCGTTCGCGTGTTATGGAAGTTTGAAGTTAAGGAATGCATGAGAAACCATCAAAATTTTCGAAAGTCTGATACTCGAAATCAATAACTACTATGGCCTAGGGGAAAAATACACATACCGTTGTAATCGGGCGACTTTCTACTTTCACATGCAACAGGAATTTCTCGAGT
>NW_027479632.1:0-87170 GCF_051014685.1 Ptiloglossa arizonensis
TTTCTTGGCCTTCAAACTCCCATATCTCGCAACGGATTGACCTAACCCAAAAATCCCTATTGCATCGGAAAAGTAGGACCACTCGCCCGATTACACGGTATGCGTATTTTTTTCCCTAGGCCATTCTGGTTAAGCGTTTGGAGCAGCAGAAGTGCGAAAAATTTGTTGTCTTCTCAACCATTTCTTAGCTTCAAACTCCCATATCTCGCGAACGGATTTGACCTAACCCAAAAATTCCTGTTGCGTGTGAAAGTAAAAAACTCCGCCCGATTACAACGGTATGTGTATTTTTTCCTTATGCCATTCTGGTTAAGCGTTGGAGCAGCAGAATTGCGAAAAAATTGTATGCCTTCTCAACCATTTCTTGGCTTCAAACTCCCATATCTCGCGAACGGATTGTCCTAACCCAAAAATTCCTGTTGCGTGTGAAATTAGAAACTCGCCCGATTACAACGGTATGTGTATTTTTTCCCTAGGCCATTCTGGTTAAGCGTTTGGAGCAGCAGAATTGCGAAAAATTTTTTGCCTTCTCAACCATTTCTTGGCTTCAAACTCCCATATCTCGCGAACGGGTTGACCTAACCCAAAAATTCCTATTGCATCTGAAAGTAGAAACTTGCCCGATTACAACTGTATGAGTATTTTTTCTCTAGGCCATTCTGGTTAAGCGTTTGGAGCAGCAGAAGTGCGAAAAATTTGTTGTCTTCTCAACCATTTCTTAGCTTCAAACTCCCATATCGCGCGAACGGATTGACCAAACCCAAAAATTCCTTCTGCGTCTAAAAGTAGAAACTCGACCGATTACAACGGCATGTGTATTTTTTCTCTAGGCCATTCTGGTTAAGCGTTTGGAGAAGCAGAAGTGCGAAAAATTTGTTGTCTTGTCAACCATTTCTTAGCTTCAAACTCCCATATCTCGCGAACGGATTGACCCAACCCAAAAATTCCTATTGCATCTGAAAGTAGAAACTCGCCCGATTACAACGGTATGTGTATTTTTTCCGTAGGCCATTCTGGTTAAGCGTTTGGAGCAGCAGAATTGCGAAAAATTTTTTGCCCTCTCAACCATTTCTTGGCTTCAAACTCCCATATCTCGCGAACGGATTGACCTAACCGAAAAATCCCTATTGCATCTGAAAGTAGAAACTCGCCCGATTACAACGGTATGCGTATTTTTTCCCTAGGCCATTCTGGTTAAGCGTTTGGAGCAGCAGAATTGCGAAAAATTTGTTGTCTTCTCAATCATTTCTTAGCTTCAAACTCTCATACCTTGCGAACGGATTGACTAACCCAAAAATTCCTATAGCATTTGAAAGAAGATACTCGCGCGATTACAACGGTACGTGTATTTTTCCCCTAGGCCGTTCTGGTTAAGCGTTTGGAGCAGCAGAACTGCGAAAAATTTGTTGCCTTCTCAACCATTTCTTGGCTTCAAACTGCCATTACTCGCGAACGGATTGACCTAACCCAAAAATTCCTATTGCATCTGAAAGTAGAAACTCGCCCGATTACAATGGTAGGTGTATTTTTTTCCTAGGCCGTTCTGGTTAAGCGTTTGGAGCAGCAGAATTGCGAAAAATGTTTTGCCTTCTCAACCATTTCTTGGTTTCAAACTCCCATATCTCGCGAACGGATTGACCTAACCCAAAAATTCCTATTGCATCTGAAAGTAGAAACTCGCCCGATTAGAACGGTATGTGTTTTTTTCCCCTAGCCCATTCTGGTTAATCGTTTGGAGCAGGAGAATTGCGAAAAATTTGTTCTCTTCTCAACCATTTCGTAGCTTCAAACTCCCTTATCTCGCGAACGGATTGACTTAACCGAAAAATTCCTATTGCATTTGAAAGTAGAAACTCGCCCGATTACAACGGTACGTGTATTTTTCCCGTAGGCCATTCTGGTTAAGCGTTTGGAGCAGCAGAATTGCGAAAAATTTTTTGCCTTCTCTACCATTTGTTGGCTTCAAACTCCCATATCTCGCGAACGGATTGACCTAACCCAAAACTTCCTATTGTAACTGAAAGTAGAAACTCGCCCGATTACAACGGTATGTGTATTTTTTCCCTAGGCCATTCTCGTTAAGCGTTTGGAGCAGCAGAATTGCGAAAAATTTTTTGCCTTCTCTACCATTTCTTGGCTTCAAACTCCCATATCTCGCGAACGGATTGACCTAACCCAAAAATTCCTATTGCATCTGAAAGTAGAAACTAGCCCGATTACAACGGTATGTGTATTTTTTCCGTAGCCCATTCTGGTTAAGCGTTTGGAGCAGCAGAATTGCGAAAAATTTGTTGTCTTCTCAACCATTTCTTAGCTTCAAAGTCCCATATCTCGCGAACGGATTGACCAGAACCAAAAATTCCTTCTGCGTCTGAAAGTAGAAACTCTCCCGATTACAACGGTATGCGTATTTTTTCCCTAGGCCATTCTGGTTAAGCGTTTGGAGCAGCAGAAGTGCGAAAAATTTGTTGTCTTCTCAACCATTTCTTAGCTTCAAACTCCCATATCTCGCGAACGGATTGACCAAACCCAAAAATTCCTTCTGCGTCTGTAAGCAGAAACTCGCCCGATTACAACGGTATGCGTATTTTTTCCCTAGGCCATTCTGGTTAAGCGTTTGGAGCAGCAGAAGTGCGAAAAATTTGTTGTCTTCTCAACCATTTCTTAGCTTCAAACTCCCATATCTCGCGAACGGATTGACCTAACCCAAAAATTCCTGTTGCATCTGAAAGTAGAAACGCGCCCGATTACAACGGTATGTGTATTTTCTCCCTAGGCCATTCTTGTTAAGCGATTGGAGCAGCAGAAGTGCGAAAAATTTGTTCTCTTGTCAACCATTTCTTAGCTTCAAAGTCCCATATCTCGCGAACGGATTGACCTAACCCAAAAATTCCTGTTGCATCTGAAAGTAGAAACTCGCCCGATTACAGCGGAATGTGTATTTTTTCCCTAGGCCATTCTGGTTAAGTGTTTGGAGCAGCAGAATTGCGAAAAATTTGTTTTCTTCTCAACCATTTCTTAGCTTCAAACTCCCATATCTCGCGAACGGATTGACCTAACCCAAAAATTCCTGTTGCATCTGAAAGTAGAAACTCGCCCGATTACAACGGTATTTCTATTTCTTCCGTAGGCCATTCTGGTTAAGCGTTTGGAGCAGCAGAAGTGCGAAAAATTTGTTGACTTCTCAACGATTTCTTAGATTCAAACCCCCATATCTCGCGAACGGATTGACCTAACTCAAAAAGTCCTATTGCATTTGAAAGTAGAAACTCGCCCGATTACAACGGTACGTGTATTTTTCCCCTAGGCCATTCTGGTTAAGCGATTGAAGCAGCAGAAGTGCGAAAAATTTGTTGTCTTGTCAACCATTTCTTAGCTTCAAACTCCCATATCTCGCGAACGGATTGACCTAACCCAAAAATTCCTATTGCATCTGAAAGTAGAAACTCGCCCGATTACAACGGTATGTGTATTTTTTCCGTAGGCCATTCTGGTTAAGCGTTTGGAGCAGCAGAATTGCGAAAAATTTTTTGCCCTCTCAACCATTTCTTGGTTTCAAACTCCCATATCTCGCGAACGGATTGACCTAACCGAAAAATCCCTATTGCATCTGAAAGTATAAACTCGCCCGATTACAACGGTATGCGTATTTTTTCCCTAGGCCATTCTGGTTAAGCGTTTGGAGCAGCAGAATTGCGAAAAATTTGTTGTCTTCTCAATCATTTCTTAGCTTCAAACTCACGCACCTTGCGAACGGATTGACGTAACCCAAAAATTCCTATGGCATTTGAAAGAAGATACTCGCCCGATTACAAAGGTACGTGTATTTTTCCCCTAGGCCATTCTGGTTAAGCGATTGGAGCAGCAGAAGTGCGAAAAATTTGTTGTCTTGCCAACCATTTCTTGGCTTCAAACTCCCATATCTCGCAAACGGATTGACCTAACCCAAAAATTCCTTCTGCGTCTAATAGTAGAAACTCGCCCGATTACAACGGTATGTGTATTTTTTCCCGAGGCCATTCTGGTTAAGCGTTTGGAGCAGCAGAATTGGGAAAAATTTGTTCTCTTCTCAACCATTTCGTAGCTTCAAACTCCCTTATCTCGCGAACGGATTGACTTAACCCAAAAATTCCTATTGCATTTGAAAGTAGAAACTCGCCCGATTACAACGGTTACGGTGTATTTTTCCCGTAGGCCATTCTGGTTAAGCGTTTGGACAAGCAGCAGAATTGCGAAAAATTTTTTTGCCTTCTCTACCATTTGTTGGCTTCAAACTCCCATATCTCGCGGAACGGATTGACCTAAACCCAAAAACTTCCTATTGTAACTGAAAGTAGAAACTCGCCCGATTACAACGGTATGTTGTATTTTTTTCCCTAGGCCATTCTCGTTAAGCGTTTGGAGCAGCAGAATTGCGAAAAATTTTTGCCTTCTCTACCATTTCTTGGCTTTCAAAGTCACCCATATCTCGCGAACGGATTGACCAAAACCCAAAAATTCCTTCTGCGTCTGAAAGTAGAAACTCTCCCGATTACAACGGTATGCGTATTTTTTCCCTAGGCCATTCTGGTTAAGCGTTCGGAGCAGCAGAAGTGCGAAAAATTTGTTGTCTTCTCAACCATTTCTTAGCTTCAAACTCCCATATCTCGCGAACGGATTGACCAAACCCAGAAATTCCTTCTGCGTCTGTAAGCAGAAACTCGCCCGATTACAACGGTATACGTATTTTTTCCCTACGCCATTCTGGTTAAGCGTTTGGAGCAGCAGAAGTGCGAAAAATTTGTTGTATTCTCAACCATTTCTTAGCTTCAAACTCCCATATCTCGCGAACGGATTGACCTAACCCAAAAATTCCTGTTGCGTGTGAAAGTAAAAACTCTCCCGATTACAACGGTATGTGTATTTTTTCCTTATGCCATTCTGGTTAAGCGTTTGGAGCAGCAGAATTGCGAAAAATTGTATGCCTTCTCAACCATTTCTTGGCTTCAAACTCCCATATCTCGCGAACGGATTGACCTAACCCAAAAATTCCTGTTGCGTGTGAAAGTAGAAACTCGCCCGATTACAACGGTATGTGTATTTTTTCCCTAGGCCATTCTGGTTAAGCGTTTGGAGCAGCAGAATTGCGAAAAATTTTTTGCCTTCTCAACCATTTCTTGGCTTCAAACTCCCATATCTCGCGAACGGGTTGACCTAACCCCAAAATTCCTATTGCATCTGAAAGTAGAAACTTGCCCGATTACAACTGTATGAGTATTTTTTCCCTAGGCCATTCTGGTTAAGCGTTTGGAGCAGCAGAAGTGCGAAAAATTTGTTGTCTTCTCAACCATTTCTTAGCTTCAAACTCCCATATCTCGCGAACGGATTGACCAAACCCAAAAATTCCTTCTGCGTCTAAAAGTAGAAACTCGCCCGATTACAACGGCATGTGTATTTTTTCCCTAGGCTATTCTGGTTAAGCGTTTGGAGCAGCAGAATTGCGAAAAATTTGTTCTCTTCTCAACCATTTCTTAGCTTCAAACTCCCTTATCTCGCGAACGGATTGACCTAACCCAAAAATTCCTATTGCATTTGAAAGTAGAAACTCGCCCGATTACAACGGTACGTGTATTTTTCCCCTAGGCCATACTGGTTAAGCGATTGGAGCAGCAGAAGTGCGAAAAATTTGTTGTCTTGTCAACCATTTCTTAGCTTCAAACTCCCATATCTCGCGAACGGATTGACCCAACCCAAAAATTCTTATTGCATCTGAAAGTAGAAACTCGCCCGATTACAACGGTATGTGTATTTTTTCCGTAGGCCATTCTGGTTAAGCGTTTGGAGCAGCAGAATTGCGAAAAATTTTTGCCCTCTCAACCATTTCTTGGCTTCAAACTCCCATATCTCGCGAACGGATTGACCTAACCGAAAAATCCCTATTGCATCTGAAAGTAGAAACTCGCCCGATTACAACGGTATGCGTATTTTTTCCCTAGGCCATTCTGGTTAAGCGTTTGGAGCAGCAGAATTGCGAAAAATTTGTTGTCTTCTCAATCATTTCTTAGATTCAAACTCTCATACCTTGCGAACGGATTGACTAACCCAAAAATTCCTATAGCATTTGAAAGAAGATACTCGCGCGATTACAACGGTACGTGTATTTTTCCCCTAGGCCATTCTGGTTAAGCGATTGGAGCAGCAGAAGTGCGAAAAATTTGTTGTCTTCCCAACCATTTCTTGGCTTCAAACTCCCATATCTCGCGAACGGATTGACCAAACCCAAAAATTCCTTCTGCGTCTAAAAGTAGAAACTCGCCCGATTACAAGGGCATGTGTATTTTTTCCCTAGGCCATTCTGGTTAAGCGTTTGGAGCAGCAGAATTGCGAAAAATTTGTTCTCTTCTCAACCATTTCTTAGCTTCAAACTCCCTTATCTCGCGAACGGATTGACCTAACCCAAAAATCCCTATTGCATCTGAAAGTAGACACTCGCCCGATTACAACGGTATGCGTATTTTTTCCCTAGGCCATTCTGGTTAAGCGTTTAGAGCAGCAGAATTGCGAAAAATTTGTTGTCTTCTCAATCATTTCTTAGCTTCAAACTCTCATACCTTGCGAACGGATTGACGTAACACAAAAATTCCTATAGCATTTGAAAGAAGATACTCGCCCGATTACAACGGTACGTGTATTTTTCCCCTAGGCCATTCTGGTTAAGCGATTGGAGCAGCACAAGTGCGAAAAATTTGTTGTCTTCCCAACCATTTCTTGGCTTCAAACTCCCATATCTCGCAAACGGATTGACCTAACCCAAAAATCCCTATTGCATCGGAAAGTAGACACTCGCCCGATTACAACGGTATGCGTATTTTTTCCCTAGGCCATTCTGGTTAAGCGTTTGGAGCAGCAGAAGTGCGAAAAATTTGTTGTCTTCTCAACCATTTCTTAGCTTCAAACTCCCATATCTCGCGAACGGATTGACCTAACCCAAAAATTCCTGTTGCGTGTGAAAGTAAAAACTCGCCCGATTACAACGGTATGTGTATTTTTTCCTTATGCCATTCTGGTTAAGCGTTTGGAGCAGCAGAATTGCGAAAAATTGTATGCCTTCTCAACCATTTCTTGGCTTCAAACTCCCATATCTCGCGAACGGATTGTCCTAACCCAAAAATTCCTGTTGCGTGTGAAATTAGAAACTCGCCCGATTACAACGGTATGTGTATTTTTTCCCTAGGCCATTCTGGTTAAGCGTTTGGAGCAGCAGAATTGCGAAAAATTTTTTGCCTTCTCAACCATTTCTTGGCTTCAAACTCCCATATCTCGCGAACGGGTTGACCTAACCCAAAAATTCCTATTGCATCTGAAAGTAGAAACTTGCCCGATTACAACTGTATGAGTATTTTTTCTCTAGGCCATTCTGGTTAAGCGTTTGGAGCAGCAGAAGTGCGAAAAATTTGTTGTCTTCTCAACCATTTCTTAGCTTCAAACTCCCATATCGCGCGAACGGATTGACCAAACCCAAAAATTCCTTCTGCGTCTAAAAGTAGAAACTCGACCGATTACAACGGCATGTGTATTTTTTCTCTAGGCCATTCTGGTTAAGCGTTTGGAGAAGCAGAAGTGCGAAAAATTTGTTGTCTTGTCAACCATTTCTTAGCTTCAAACTCCCATATCTCGCGAACGGATTGACCCAACCCAAAAATTCCTATTGCATCTGAAAGTAGAAACTCGCCCGATTACAACGGTATGTGTATTTTTTCCGTAGGCCATTCTGGTTAAGCGTTTGGAGCAGCAGAATTGCGAAAAATTTTTTGCCCTCTCAACCATTTCTTGGCTTCAAACTCCCATATCTCGCGAACGGATTGACCTAACCGAAAAATCCCTATTGCATCTGAAAGTAGAAACTCGCCCGATTACAACGGTATGCGTATTTTTTCCCTAGGCCATTCTGGTTAAGCGTTTGGAGCAGCAGAATTGCGAAAAATTTGTTGTCTTCTCAATCATTTCTTAGCTTCAAACTCTCATACCTTGCGAACGGATTGACTAACCCAAAAATCCCTATTGCATCTGAAAGTAGACACTCGCCCGATTACAACGGTATGCGTATTTTTTCCCTAGGCCATTCTGGTTAAGCGTTTGGAGCAGCAGAAGTGCGAAAAATTTGTTGTCTTCTCAACCATTTCTTGGCTTCAAACTCCCATATCTCGCGAACGGATTGTCCTAACCCAAAAATTCCTGTTGCGTGTGAAATTAGAAACTCGCCCGATTACAACGGTATGTGTATTTTTTCCCTAGGCCATTCTGGTTAAGCGTTTGGAGCAGCAGAATTGCGAAAAATTTTTTGCCTTCTCAACCATTTCTTGGCTTCAAACTCCCATATCTCGCGAACGGGTTGACCTAACCCAAAAATTCCTATTGCATCTGAAAGTAGAAACTTGCCCGATTACAACTGTATGAGTATTTTTTCTCTAGGCCATTCTGGTTAAGCGTTTGGAGCAGCAGAAGTGCGAAAAATTTGTTGTCTTCTCAACCATTTCTTGGCTTCAAACTCCCATATCTCGCGAACGGATTGACCAAACCCAAAAATTCCTTCTGCGTCTAAAAGTAGAAACTCGCCCGATTACAACGGCATGTGTATTTTTTCTCTAGGCCATTCTGGTTAAGCGTTTGGAGAAGCAGAAGTGCGAAAAATTTGTTGTCTTGTCAACCATTTCTTAGCTTCAAACTCCCATATCTCGCGAACGGATTGACCCAACCCAAAAATTCCTATTGCATCTGAAAGTAGAAACTCGCCCGATTACAACGGTATGTGTATTTTTTCCGTAGGCCATTCTGGTTAAGCGTTTGGAGCAGCAGAATTGCGAAAAATTTTTTGCCCTCTCAACCATTTCTTGGCTTCAAACTCCCATATCTCGCGAACGGATTGACCTAACCGAAAAATCCCTATTGCATCTGAAAGTAGAAACTCGCCCGATTACAACGGTATGCGTATTTTTTCCCTAGGCCATTCTGGTTAAGCGTTTGGAGCAGCAGAATTGCGAAAAATTTTTTGCCTTCTCAACCATTTCTTGGCTTCAAACTCCCATATCTCGCGAACGGGTTGACCTAACCCAAAAATTCCTATTGCATCTGAAAGTAGAAACTTGCCCGATTACAACTGTATGAGTATTTTTTCTCTAGGCCATTCTGGTTAAGCGTTTGGAGCAGCAGAAGTGCGACAAATTTGTTGTCTTCTCAACCATTTCTTAGCTTCAAACTCCCATATCTCGCGAACGGATTGACCCAACCCAAAAATTCCTATTGCATCTGAAAGTAGAAACTCGCCCGATTACAACGGTATGTGTATTTTTTCCGTAGGCCATTCTGGTTAAGCGTTTGGAGCAGCAGAATTGCGAAAAATTTTTTGCCCTCTCAACCATTTCTTGGCTTCAAACTCCCATATCTCGCGAACGGATTGACCTAACCGAAAAATCCCTATTGCATCTGAAAGTAGAAACTCGCCCGATTACAACGGTATGCGTATTTTTTCCCTAGGCCATTCTGGTTAAGCGTTTGGAGCTGCAGAATTGCGAAAAATTTGTTGTCTTCTCAATCATTTCTTAGCTTCAAACTCTCATACCTTGCGAACGGATTGACTAACCCAAAAATTCCTATAGCATTTGAAAGAAGATACTCGCGCGATTACAACGGTACGTGTATTTTTCCCCTAGGCCATTCTGGTTAAGCGATTGGAGCAGCAGAAGTGCGAAAAATTTGTTGTCTTCCCAACCATTTCTTGGATTCAAACTCCCATATCTCGCACACGGATTGACCTATCCCAAAAATTCCTATTGCATCTGAAAGTAGAAACTCGCCCGGTTACAACGGTATGTGTATTTTTTCGTTAGGCCATTCTGGTTAAGCGTTTGGAGCAGCAGAATTGCGAAAAATTTTTTGCCTTCTCAACCATTTCTTGGCTTCAAACTCCCATATCTCGCGAACGGATTGACCTAACCCAAAACTTCCTATTGTAACTCAAAGTAGAAACTCGCCCGATTACAACGGTATGTGTATTTTTTCCTTATGCCATTCTGGTTAAGCGTTTGGAGCAGCAGAATTGCGAAAAATTGTATGCCTTCTCAACCATTTCTTGGCTTCAAACACCCATATCTCGCGAACGGATTGACCTAACCCAAAAATTCCTGTTGCGTGTGAAAGTAAAAACTCGCCCGATTACAACGGTATGTGTATTTTTTCCCTAGGCCATTCTGGTTAATCGTTTGGACCAGCAGAATTGCGAAAAATTTTTTGCCTTCTCAACCATTTCTTGGCTTCAAACTCCCATATCTCGCGAACGGGTTGACCTAACCCAAAAATTCCTATTGCATTTGAAAGAAGATACTCGCGCGATTACAACGGTACGTGTATTTTTCCCCTAGGCCATTCTGGTTAAGCGTTTGGAGAAGCAGAAGTGCGAAAAATTTGTTGTCTTGTCAACCATTTCTTAGCTTCAAACTCCCATATCTCGCGAACGGATTGACCCAACCCAAAAATTCCTATTGCATCTGAAAGTAGAAACTCGCCCGATTACAACGGTATGTGTATTTTTTCCGTAGGCCATTCTGGTTAAGCGTTTGGAGCAGCAGAATTGCGAAAAATTTTTTGCCCTCTCAACCATTTCTTGGCTTCAAACTCCCATATCTCGCGAACGGATTGACCTAACCGAAAAATCCCTATTGCATCTGAAAGTAGAAACTCGCCCGATTACAACGGTATGCGTATTTTTTCCCTAGGCCATTCTGGTTAAGCGTTTGGAGCAGCAGAATTGCGAAAAATTTGTTGTCTTCTCAATCATTTCTTAGCTTCAAACTCTCATACCTTGCGAACGGATTGACTAACCCAAAAATCCCTATTGCATCTGAAAGTAGACACTCGCCCGATTACAACGGTATGCGTATTTTTTCCCTAGGCCATTCTGGTTAAGCGTTTGGAGCAGCAGAAGTGCGAAAAATTTGTTGTCTTCTCAACCATTTCTTGGCTTCAAACTCCCATATCTCGCGAACGGATTGTCCTAACCCAAAAATTCCTGTTGCGTGTGAAATTAGAAACTCGCCCGATTACAACGGTATGTGTATTTTTTCCCTAGGCCATTCTGGTTAAGCGTTTGGAGCAGCAGAATTGCGAAAAATTTTTTGCCTTCTCAACCATTTCTTGGCTTCAAACTCCCATATCTCGCGAACGGGTTGACCTAACCCAAAAATTCCTATTGCATCTGAAAGTAGAAACTTGCCCGATTACAACTGTATGAGTATTTTTTCTCTAGGCCATTCTGGTTAAGCGTTTGGAGCAGCAGAAGTGCGAAAAATTTGTTGTCTTCTCAACCATTTCTTGGCTTCAAACTCCCATATCTCGCGAACGGATTGACCAAACCCAAAAATTCCTTCTGCGTCTAAAAGTAGAAACTCGCCCGATTACAACGGCATGTGTATTTTTTCTCTAGGCCATTCTGGTTAAGCGTTTGGAGAAGCAGAAGTGCGAAAAATTTGTTGTCTTGTCAACCATTTCTTAGCTTCAAACTCCCATATCTCGCGAACGGATTGACCCAACCCAAAAATTCCTATTGCATCTGAAAGTAGAAACTCGCCCGATTACAACGGTATGTGTATTTTTTCCGTAGGCCATTCTGGTTAAGCGTTTGGAGCAGCAGAATTGCGAAAAATTTTTTGCCCTCTCAACCATTTCTTGGCTTCAAACTCCCATATCTCGCGAACGGATTGACCTAACCGAAAAATCCCTATTGCATCTGAAAGTAGAAACTCGCCCGATTACAACGGTATGCGTATTTTTTCCCTAGGCCATTCTGGTTAAGCGTTTGGAGCAGCAGAATTGCGAAAAATTTTTTGCCTTCTCAACCATTTCTTGGCTTCAAACTCCCATATCTCGCGAACGGGTTGACCTAACCCAAAAATTCCTATTGCATCTGAAAGTAGAAACTTGCCCGATTACAACTGTATGAGTATTTTTTCTCTAGGCCATTCTGGTTAAGCGTTTGGAGCAGCAGAAGTGCGACAAATTTGTTGTCTTCTCAACCATTTCTTAGCTTCAAACTCCCATATCTCGCGAACGGATTGACCCAACCCAAAAATTCCTATTGCATCTGAAAGTAGAAACTCGCCCGATTACAACGGTATGTGTATTTTTTCCGTAGGCCATTCTGGTTAAGCGTTTGGAGCAGCAGAATTGCGAAAAATTTTTTGCCCTCTCAACCATTTCTTGGCTTCAAACTCCCATATCTCGCGAACGGATTGACCTAACCGAAAAATCCCTATTGCATCTGAAAGTAGAAACTCGCCCGATTACAACGGTATGCGTATTTTTTCCCTAGGCCATTCTGGTTAAGCGTTTGGAGCTGCAGAATTGCGAAAAATTTGTTGTCTTCTCAATCATTTCTTAGCTTCAAACTCTCATACCTTGCGAACGGATTGACTAACCCAAAAATTCCTATAGCATTTGAAAGAAGATACTCGCGCGATTACAACGGTACGTGTATTTTTCCCCTAGGCCATTCTGGTTAAGCGATTGGAGCAGCAGAAGTGCGAAAAATTTGTTGTCTTCCCAACCATTTCTTGGATTCAAACTCCCATATCTCGCACACGGATTGACCTATCCCAAAAATTCCTATTGCATCTGAAAGTAGAAACTCGCCCGGTTACAACGGTATGTGTATTTTTTCGTTAGGCCATTCTGGTTAAGCGTTTGGAGCAGCAGAATTGCGAAAAATTTTTTGCCTTCTCAACCATTTCTTGGCTTCAAACTCCCATATCTCGCGAACGGATTGACCTAACCCAAAACTTCCTATTGTAACTCAAAGTAGAAACTCGCCCGATTACAACGGTATGTGTATTTTTTCCTTATGCCATTCTGGTTAAGCGTTTGGAGCAGCAGAATTGCGAAAAATTGTATGCCTTCTCAACCATTTCTTGGCTTCAAACACCCATATCTCGCGAACGGATTGACCTAACCCAAAAATTCCTGTTGCGTGTGAAAGTAAAAACTCGCCCGATTACAACGGTATGTGTATTTTTTCCCTAGGCCATTCTGGTTAATCGTTTGGACCAGCAGAATTGCGAAAAATTTTTTGCCTTCTCAACCATTTCTTGGCTTCAAACTCCCATATCTCGCGAACGGGTTGACCTAACCCAAAAATTCCTATTGCATCTGAAAGTAGAAACTTGCCCGATTACAACTGTATGAGTATTTTTTCCCTAGGCCATTCTGGTTAAGCGTTTGGAGCAGCAGAAGTGCGAAAAATTTGTTGTCTTCTCAACCATTTCTTAGCTTCAAACACCCATATCTCGCGAACGGATTGACCAAACCCAAAAATTCCTTCTGCGTCTAAAAGTAGAAACTCGCCCGATTACAACGGCATGTGTATTTTTTCCCTAGGCCACTCTGGTTAAGCGTTTGTAGCAGCAGAATTGCGAAAAACTTGTTGTCTTCTCAACCATTTCATAGCTTCAAACTCCCGTATCTCGCGAACGGATTGACCTAACCCAAAAATTCCTATTGCATCTGAAAGTAGAAACTCGCCCGATTACAACGGTATGTGTATTTTTTCCCTAGGCCGTTCTGGTTAAGCGTTTGGAGCAGCAGAATTGCGAAAAATTTTTTGCTTTCTCAACCATTCCTTGGCTTCAAACTCCCATATCTCGCGAACGGATTGACCAAACCCAAAAATTCCTATTGCATCTGAAAGTAGAAACTCGCCCGATTACAACGATATGCGTATTTTTTCCCTAGGCCATTCTGGTTAAGCGTTTGGAGCAGCAGAATTGTGAAAAATTTTTTGCCTTCTCTACCATTTCTTGGCTTCAAACTCCCATATCTCGCGAACGGATTGACCTAACGCAAATATTCCTATTGCATCTGAAAGTAGAAACTCGCTCGATTACAACGGTATGCGTATTTTTTCCCTAGGCCATTCTGGTTAAGCGTTTGGAGCAGCAGAAGTGCGAAAAATTTGTTGTCTTCTCAACCATTTCTTAGATTCAAACTCCCATATCTCGCGAACGGATTGACCTAACCCAAAAATTCCTGTTGCATCTGAAAGTAGAAACTCGCCCGATTACAACGGTATGTGTATTTTTTTCCTAGGCCGTTCTGGTTAAGCGTTTGGAGCAGCAGAATTGCGAAAAATTTTTTGCCTTCTCAACCATTTCTTGGCTTCATACTGCCATATCTCGCGAACGGATTGACCTAACCCAGAAATTCCTATTGCATCTGAAAGTAGAAACTCGCTCGACTACAGCGGTATGTGTATTTTTCCCTAGGCCATTCTGGTTAAGCGTTCGGAACAGCAGAATTGCGAAACATTTTTTGCCTTCTCAACCATTTCTTGGCTTCAAACTCCATTATCTCGCGAACGGATTGACCTAACCCAAAAATTCCTATTGCATCTGAAAGTAGAAACTCGCCCGATTACAACGGTATGTATATTTTTTCCCTAGGCCGTTCTGGTTAAGCGTTTGGAGCAGCAGATTTGCGAAAAATTAGTTGTCTTCTCAACCATTTCCTAGCTTCAAACTCTCATATCTCGCGAACGGATTGACCTAACCCAAAAAATCCTATTGCATGTGAAAGTAGAAACTCGACCGATTACAACGGTATGTGTATTTTTCCCTAGGCCATTCTGGTTAAGCGTTTGAAGTAGCAGAATTGCGAAAAATTTTTTGCCTTCTCAACCATTTCTTGGCTTCAAACTCCCATATCTCGCGAACGGATTGACCTAACCCAAAAATTCCTATTGCATCTGAAACTAGAAACTCGCCCGATTACAACGGTATGTGTATTTTTTCCCTAGGCCATTCTGGTTAAGCGTTTAAAGCAGAAGAATTGCGAAAAATTTTGTGCCTTCTCAACCATTTCTTGGCTTCAAACTCCCATATCTCGCGAACGGATTGACCTAACCCAAAAATTCCTATTGCATCTGAAAGTACATACTCGCCCGATTACAGCGGTATGTGTATTTTTTCCCGAGGCCATTCTGGTTAAGCGTTTGGAGCAGCAGAATTGCGAAAAATTTGTTCTCTTCTCAACCATTTCGTAGCTTCAAACTCCCTTATCTCGCGAACGGATTGACTTAACCCAAAAATTCCTATTGCATTTGAAAGTAGAAACTCGCCCGATTACAACGGTACGTGTATTTTTCCCCTATGCCATTCTGGTTAAGCGATTGGAGCAGCAGAAGTGCGAAAAATTTGTTGTCTTGTTAACCATTTCTTAGATTCAAAGTCCCATATCTCGCGAACGAATTGACCTAACCCAAAACTTCCTATTGTAACTGAAAGTAGAAACTCGCCCGATTACAACGGTATGTGTATTTTTTCCCTAGGCCATTCTGGTTAAGCGTTTGGAGCAGCAGAATTGTGGAAAATTTTTTGCCTTCTCTACCATTTCTTGGCTTCAAACTCCCATATCTCTCGAACGGATTGACCTAACCCAAAAATTCCTATTGCATCTGAATGTAGAAACTCGCCCGATTACAACGGTATGTGTATTTTTTCCCTAGCCCATTCTGGTTAAGCGTTTGGAGCAGCAGAATTGCGAAAAATTTGTTGTCTTCTCAACCATTTCTTAGCTTCAAAGTCCCATATCTCGCGAACGGATTGACCTAACCCAAAAATTCCTATTGCATCTGAAAGTAGAAACTCGCCCGATTACAACGGTACGTGTATTTTTTCCCTAGGCAATTCTGGTTAAGCGTTTTGAGCAGCAGAATTGCGAAAAATTTTTTGCCTTCTCAACCATTTCTTGGCTTCAATCTCCCTTATCTCGCGAACGGATTGACCTAACCCAAAAATTCCTATTGCATTTGAAAGTAGAAACTCGCCCGATTACAACGGTACGTGTATTTTTCCCCTAGGCCATTCAGGTTAAGCGATTGGAGCAGCAGAGGTGCGAAAAATTTGTTGTCTTGTCAACCATTTCTTAGCTTCAATGTCCCATATCTCGCGAACGGATTGACCTAACCCAAAACTTTCTATTATAACTGAAAGTAGAAACTCGCCCGATTACAACGGTATGTGTATTTTTTCCCTAGTCCATTCGTGTTAAGCGTTTGGAGCAGCAGAAGTGCGAAAAATTTGTTGTCTTGTCAACCATTTCTTAGCTTCAAAGTCCCATATCTCGCGAACGGATTGACCTAACCCAAAACATCCTATTGTAACTGAAAGTAGAAACACGCCCGATTACAACGGTATGTGTATTTTTTCCCTAGGCCGTTCTGGCTAAGCGTTTGGAGCAGCAGAATTGCGAAAAATTTTTTGCCTTCTCAACCATTTCTTGGCTTCAAACTCCCATATCGCGCGAACGGATTGACCTAACCCAAAAATTTATATTGCATTTGAAAGTAGAAACTCGCCCGATTACAACGGTACGTGTATTTTTCCCCTAGGCCATTCTGGTTAAGCGATTGGAGCAGCAGAAGTGCGAAAAATTTGTTGTCTTGTCAACCATTTCTTAGCTTCAAAGTCCCATATCTCGCGAACGGATTGACCTAACCCAAAACTTCCTATTGTAACTGAAAGTAGAAACTCGCCCGATTACAACGGTATGTGTATTTTTTCCCTAGGCCATTCGTGTTAAGCGATTGGAGCAGCAGAAGTGCGAAAAATTTGTTGTCTTGCCAACCATTTCTTGGCTTCAAACTCCCATATCTCGCAAACGGATTGACCTAACCCAAAAATTCCTATTGCATCTGAAAGTAGAAACTCGCCCGGTTACAACGGTATGTGTATTTTTTCCTTAGGCCATTCTGGTTAAGCGTTTGGAGCAGCAGAATTGCGAAAAATTTTTTGCCTTCTCAACCATTTCTTGGCTTCAAACTCCCATATCTCGCGAACGGATTGACCAAAACCAAAAATTCCTTCCGCGTCTGAAAGTAGAAACTCTCCCGATTACAACGGTATGTGTATTTTTTCCCGAGGCCATTCTGGTTAAGCGTTTGGAGCAGCAGAAGTGCGAAAAATTTGTTGTCTTCTCAACCATTTCTTAGCTTCAAAGTCCCATATCTCGCGAACGGATTGACCAAAACCAAAAATTCCTTCCGCGTCTGAAAGTAGAAACTCTCCCGATTACAACGGTATGTGTATTTTTTCCTTAGGCCATTCTGGTTAAGCGTTTGGAGCAGCAGAATTGCGAAAAATTTTTTGCCTTCTCAACCATTTCTTGGCTTCAAACTCCCATATCTCGCGAACGGATTGACCTAACCCAAAACTTCCTATTGTAACTCAAAGTAGAAACTCGCCCGATTACAACGGTATGTGTATTTTTTCCTTATGCCATTCTGGTTAAGCGTTTGGAGCAGCAGAATTGCGAAAAATTGTATGCCTTCTCAACCATTTCTTGGCTTCAAACACCCATATCTCGCGAACGGATTGACCTAACCCAAAAATTCCTGTTGCGTGTGAAAGTAAAAACTCGCCCGATTACAACGGTATGTGTATTTTTTCCCTAGGCCATTCTGGTTAAGCGTTTGGACCAGCAGAATTGCGAAAAATTTTTTGCCTTCTCAACCATTTCTTGGCTTCAAACTCCCATATCTCGCGAACGGGTTGACCTAACCCAAAAATTCCTATTGCATCTGAAAGTAGAAACTTGCCCGATTACAACTGTATGAGTATTTTTTCCCTAGGCCATTCTGGTTAAGCGTTTGGAGCAGCAGAAGTGCGAAAAATTTGTTGTCTTCTCAACCATTTCTTAGCTTCAAACACCCATATCTCGCGAACGGATTGACCAAACCCAAAAATTCCTTCTGCGTCTAAAAGTAGAAACTCGCCCGATTACAACGGCATGTGTATTTTTTCCCTAGGCCACTCTGGTTAAGCGTTTGTAGCAGCAGAATTGCGAAAAACTTGTTGTCTTCTCAACCATTTCATAGCTTCAAACTCCCGTATCTCGCGAACGGATTGACATAACCCAAAAATTCCTATTGCATCTGAAAGTAGAAACTCGCCCGATTACAACGGTATGTGTATTTTTTCCCTAGGCCGTTCTGGTTAAGCGTTTGGAGCAGCAGAATTGCGAAAAATTTTTTGCTTTCTCAACCATTCCTTGGCTTCAAACTCCCATATCTCGCGAACGGATTGACCAAACCCAAAAATTCCTATTGCATCTGAAAGTAGAAACTCGCCCGATTACAACGATATGCGTATTTTTTCCCTAGGCCATTCTGGTTAAGCGTTTGTAGCAGCAGAATTGTGAAAAATTTTTTGCCTTCTCTACCATTTCTTGGCTTCAAACTCCCATATCTCGCGAACGGATTGACCTAACGCAAATATTCCTATTGCATCTGAAAGTAGAAACTCGCTCGATTACAACGGTATGCGTATTTTTTCCCTAGGCCATTCTGGTTAAGCGTTTGGAGCAGCAGAAGTGCGAAAAATTTGTTGTCTTCTCAACCATTTCTTAGATTCAAACTCCCATATCTCGCGAACGGATTGACCTAACCCAAAAATTCCTGTTGCATCTGAAAGTAGAAACTCACCCGATTACAACGGTATGTGTATTTTTTTCCTAGGCAATTCTGGTTAAGCATTTGGAGCAGCAGAATTGCGAAACATTTTTTGCCTTCTCAACCATTTCTTGGCTTCAAACTCCATTATCTCGCGAACGGATTGACCTAACCCAAAAATTCCTGTTGCGTGTGAAATTAGAAACTCGCCCGATTACAACGGTATGTGTATTTTTTCCCTAGCCCATTCTGGTTAAGCGTTTGGAGCAGCAGAATTGCGAAAAATTTGTTGTCTTCTCAACCATATCTTAGCTTCAAAGTCCCATATCTCACGAACGGATTGACCAAACCCAAAAAATCCTATTGCATGTGAATGTAGAAACTCGACCGATTACAACGGTATGTGTATTTTTCCCTAGGCCATTCTGGTTAAGCGTTTGAAGTAGCAGAATTGCGAAAAATTTTTTGCCTTCTCAACCATTTCTTGGCTTCAAACTCCCATATCTCGCGAACGGATTGACCTAACCCAAAAATTCCTATTGCATCTGAAACTAGAAACTCGCCCGATTACAACGGTATGTGTATTTTTTCCCTAGGCCATTCTGGTTAAGCGTTTAAAGCAGAAGAATTGCGAAAAATTTTTTGCCTTCTCAACCATTTCTTGGCTTCAAACTCCCATATCTCGCGAACGGATTGACCTAACCCAAAAATTCCTATTGCATGTGAAAGTAGAAACTCGCCCGATTACAACGGTATGTGTATTTTTTCCCTAGGCCATTCTGGTTAAGCGTTTGGAGCAGCAGAAGTGCGAAAAATTTGTTGCCTTCTCAACCATTTCTTAGAATCAAACTCCCATATCTCGGGAACGGATTGACCTAACCCAAAAATTCCTATTGCATCTGAAAGTAGAAACTCGCCCGATTACAACGGTATGTGTATTTTTTCCCTATGCCATTCTGGTTAAGCGTTTGGTGCAGCAGAATTGTGAAGAATTTTTTGCGTTCTCTACCATTTCTTGGCTTCAAACTCCCATATCTCGCGAACGGATTGACCTAACCCAAAAATTCCTATTGCATCTGAAAGTAGAAACTCGCCAGATTCAACGGTATGTGTATTTTTCCCCTAGGTCATTCTGGTTAAGCGTTTGGAGCAGCAGAATTGCGAAAAATTTTTTGCTTTCTCAACCATTTCTTGGCTTCAAACTCCCATATCTCGCGAACGGATTGACCTAACCCAAAAATTCCTATTGCATCTGAAAGTACATACTCGCCCGATTACAGCGGTATGTGTATTTTTTCCCTAGGCCATTCTGGTTAAGCGTTTGGAGCAGCAGAATTGCGAAAAATTTTTTGCCTTCTCAACCATTTCTTGGCTCCAAACTCCCATATCTCGCGAACGGATTGACCTAACCCAAAAGTTCCTATTGCATCTGAAAGTAGAAACTCGCCCGATTACAACGGTATGCGTATTTTTTCCCTAGGCCATTCTGGTTAAGCGTTTGGAGTAGCAGAATTGCGAAAAATTTTTTGCCTTCTCAACCATTTCTTGGCTTCAAACTCCCATATCTCGCGAACGGATTGACCTAACCCAAAAATTCCTGTTGCATCTGAAAGTAGAAACTCGCCCGATTACAACGGTATGTGTATTTTTTCCGTAGGCCATTCTGGTTAAGCGTTTGGAGCAGCAGAATTGCGAAAAATTTTTGCCCTCTCAACCATTTCTTGGCTTCAAACTCCCATATCTCGCGAACGGATTGACCTAACCGAAAAATCCCTATTGCATCTGAAAGTAGAAACTCGCCCGATTACAACGGTATGCGTATTTTTTCCCTAGGCCATTCTGGTTAAGCGTTTGGAGCAGCAGAATTGCGAAAAATTTGTTGTCTTCTCAATCATTCCTTAGCTTCAAACTCTCATACCTTGCGAACGGATTGACTAACCCAAAAATTCCTATAGCATTTGAAAGAAGATACTCGCGCGATTACAACGGTACGTGTATTTTTCCCCTAGGCCATTCTGGTTAAGCGATTGGAGCAGCAGAAGTGCGAAAAATTTGTTGTCTTCCCAACCATTTCTTGGCTTCAAACTCCCATATCTCGCGAACGGATTGACCAAACCCAAAAATTCCTCCTGCGTCTAAAAGTAGAAACTCGCCCGATTACAACGGCATGTGTATTTTTTCCCTAGGCCATTCTGGTTAAGCGTTTGGAGCAGCAGAATTGCGAAAAATTTGTTCTCTTCTCAACCATTTCTTAGCTTCAAACTCCCTTATCTCGCGAACGGATTGACCTAACCCAAAAATCCCTATTGCATCTGAAAGTAGACACTCGCCCGATTACAACGGTATGCGTATTTTTTCCCTAGGCCATTCTGGTTAAGCGTTTGGAGCAGCAGAATTGAGAAAAATTTGTTGTCTTCTCAATCATTTCTTAGCTTCAAACTCTCATACCTTGCGAACGGATTGACGTAACACAAAAATTCCTATAGCATTTGAAAGAAGATACTCGCCCGATTACAACGGTACGTGTATTTTTCCCCTAGGCCATTCTGGTTAAGCGATTGGAGCAGCACAAGTGCGAAAAATTTGTTGTCTTCCCAACCATTTCTTGGCTTCAAACTCCCATATCTCGCAAACGGATTGACATAACCCAAAAATCCCTATTGCATCGGAAAGTAGACACTCGCCCGATTACAACGGTATGCGTATTTTTTCCCTAGGCCATTCTGGTTAAGCGTTTGGAGCAGCAGAAGTGCGAAAAATTTGTTGTCTTCTCAACCATTTCTTGGCTTCAAACTCCCATATCTCGCGAACGGATTGTCCTAACCCAAAAATTCCTGTTGCGTGTGAAATTAGAAACTCGCCCGATTACAACGGTATGTGTATTTTTTCCCTAGGCCATTCTGGTTAAGCGTTTGGAGCAGCAGAATTGCGAAAAATTTTTTGCCTTCTCAACCATTTCTTGGCTTCAAACTCCCATATCTCGCGAACGGGTTGACCTAACCCAAAAATTCCTATTGCATCTGAAAGTAGAAACTTGCCCGATTACAACTGTATGAGTATTTTTTCTCTAGGCCATTCTGGTTAAGCGTTTGGAGCAGCAGAAGTGCGAAAAATTTGTTGTCTTCTCAACCATTTCTTAGCTTCAAACTCCCATATCTCGCGAACGGATTGACCAAACCCAAAAATTCCTTCTGCGTCTAAAAGTAGAAACTCGCCCGATTACAACGGCATGTGTATTTTTTCTCTAGGCCATTCTGGTTAAGCGTTTGGAGAAGCAGAAGTGCGAAAAATTTGTTGTCTTGTCAACCATTTCTTAGCTTCAAACTCCCATATCTCGCGAACGGATTGACCCAACCCAAAAATTCCTATTGCATCTGAAAGTAGAAACTCGCCCGATTACAACGGTATGTGTATTTTTTCCGTAGGCCATTCTGGTTAAGCGTTTGGAGCAGCAGAATTGCGAAAAATTTTTTGCCCTCTCAACCATTTCTTGGCTTCAAACTCCCATATCTCGCGAACGGATTGACCTAACCCAAAAATTCCTATTGCATCTGAAAGTAGAAACTTGCCCGATTACAACTGTATGAGTATTTTTTCCGTAGGCCATTCTGGTTAAGCGTTTGGAGCAGCAGAATTGCGAAAAATTTTTTGCCCTCTCAACCATTTCTTGGCTTCAAACTCCCATATCTCGCGAACGGATTGACCTAACCGAAAAATCCCTATTGCATCTGAAAGTAGAAACTCGCCCGATTACAACGGTATGCGTATTTTTTCCCTAGGCCATTCTGGTTAAGCGTTTGGAGCTGCAGAATTGCGAAAAATTTGTTGTCTTCTCAATCATTTCTTAGCTTCAAACTCTCATACCTTGCGAACGGATTGACTAACCCAAAAATTCCTATAGCATTTGAAAGAAGATACTCGCGCGATTACAACGGTACGTGTATTTTTCCCCTAGGCCATTCTGGTTAAGCGATTGGAGCAGCAGAAGTGCGAAAAATTTGTTGTCTTCCCAACCATTTCTTGGATTCAAACTCCCATATCTCGCACACGGATTGACCTATCCCAAAAATTCCTATTGCATCTGAAAGTAGAAACTCGCCCGGTTACAACGGTATGTGTATTTTTTCGTTAGGCCATTCTGGTTAAGCGTTTGGAGCAGCAGAATTGCGAAAAATTTTTTGCCTTCTCAACCATTTCTTGGCTTCAAACTCCCATATCTCGCGAACGGATTGACCTAACCCAAAACTTCCTATTGTAACTCAAAGTAGAAACTCGCCCGATTACAACGGTATGTGTATTTTTTCCTTATGCCATTCTGGTTAAGCGTTTGGAGCAGCAGAATTGCGAAAAATTGTATGCCTTCTCAACCATTTCTTGGCTTCAAACACCCATATCTCGCGAACGGATTGACCTAACCCAAAAATTCCTGTTGCGTGTGAAAGTAAAAACTCGCCCGATTACAACGGTATGTGTATTTTTTCCCTAGGCCATTCTGGTTAATCGTTTGGACCAGCAGAATTGCGAAAAATTTTTTGCCTTCTCAACCATTTCTTGGCTTCAAACTCCCATATCTCGCGAACGGGTTGACCTAACCCAAAAATTCCTATTGCATCTGAAAGTAGAAACTTGCCCGATTACAACTGTATGAGTATTTTTTCCCTAGGCCATTCTGGTTAAGCGTTTGGAGCAGCAGAAGTGCGAAAAATTTGTTGTCTTCTCAACCATTTCTTAGCTTCAAACACCCATATCTCGCGAACGGATTGACCAAACCCAAAAATTCCTTCTGCGTCTAAAAGTAGAAACTCGCCCGATTACAACGGCATGTGTATTTTTTCCCTAGGCCACTCTGGTTAAGCGTTTGTAGCAGCAGAATTGCGAAAAACTTGTTGTCTTCTCAACCATTTCATAGCTTCAAACTCCCGTATCTCGCGAACGGATTGACCTAACCCAAAAATTCCTATTGCATCTGAAAGTAGAAACTCGCCCGATTACAACGGTATGTGTATTTTTTCCCTAGGCCGTTCTGGTTAAGCGTTTGGAGCAGCAGAATTGCGAAAAATTTTTTGCTTTCTCAACCATTCCTTGGCTTCAAACTCCCATATCTCGCGAACGGATTGACCAAACCCAAAAATTCCTATTGCATCTGAAAGTAGAAACTCGCCCGATTACAACGATATGCGTATTTTTTCCCTAGGCCATTCTGGTTAAGCGTTTGGAGCAGCAGAATTGTGAAAAATTTTTTGCCTTCTCTACCATTTCTTGGCTTCAAACTCCCATATCTCGCGAACGGATTGACCTAACGCAAATATTCCTATTGCATCTGAAAGTAGAAACTCGCTCGATTACAACGGTATGCGTATTTTTTCCCTAGGCCATTCTGGTTAAGCGTTTGGAGCAGCAGAAGTGCGAAAAATTTGTTGTCTTCTCAACCATTTCTTAGATTCAAACTCCCATATCTCGCGAACGGATTGACCTAACCCAAAAATTCCTGTTGCATCTGAAAGTAGAAACTCGCCCGATTACAACGGTATGTGTATTTTTTTCCTAGGCCGTTCTGGTTAAGCGTTTGGAGCAGCAGAATTGCGAAAAATTTTTTGCCTTCTCAACCATTTCTTGGCTTCATACTGCCATATCTCGCGAACGGATTGACCTAACCCAGAAATTCCTATTGCATCTGAAAGTAGAAACTCGCTCGACTACAGCGGTATGTGTATTTTTCCCTAGGCCATTCTGGTTAAGCGTTCGGAACAGCAGAATTGCGAAACATTTTTTGCCTTCTCAACCATTTCTTGGCTTCAAACTCCATTATCTCGCGAACGGATTGACCTAACCCAAAAATTCCTATTGCATCTGAAAGTAGAAACTCGCCCGATTACAACGGTATGTATATTTTTTCCCTAGGCCGTTCTGGTTAAGCGTTTGGAGCAGCAGATTTGCGAAAAATTAGTTGTCTTCTCAACCATTTCCTAGCTTCAAACTCTCATATCTCGCGAACGGATTGACCTAACCCAAAAAATCCTATTGCATGTGAAAGTAGAAACTCGACCGATTACAACGGTATGTGTATTTTTCCCTAGGCCATTCTGGTTAAGCGTTTGAAGTAGCAGAATTGCGAAAAATTTTTTGCCTTCTCAACCATTTCTTGGCTTCAAACTCCCATATCTCGCGAACGGATTGACCTAACCCAAAAATTCCTATTGCATCTGAAACTAGAAACTCGCCCGATTACAACGGTATGTGTATTTTTTCCCTAGGCCATTCTGGTTAAGCGTTTAAAGCAGAAGAATTGCGAAAAATTTTGTGCCTTCTCAACCATTTCTTGGCTTCAAACTCCCATATCTCGCGAACGGATTGACCTAACCCAAAAATTCCTATTGCATCTGAAAGTACATACTCGCCCGATTACAGCGGTATGTGTATTTTTTCCCGAGGCCATTCTGGTTAAGCGTTTGGAGCAGCAGAATTGCGAAAAATTTGTTCTCTTCTCAACCATTTCGTAGCTTCAAACTCCCTTATCTCGCGAACGGATTGACTTAACCCAAAAATTCCTATTGCATTTGAAAGTAGAAACTCGCCCGATTACAACGGTACGTGTATTTTTCCCCTATGCCATTCTGGTTAAGCGATTGGAGCAGCAGAAGTGCGAAAAATTTGTTGTCTGGTTAACCATTTCTTAGATTCAAAGTCCCATATCTCGCGAACGAATTGACCTAACCCAAAACTTCCTATTGTAACTGAAAGTAGAAACTCGCCCGATTACAACGGTATGTGTATTTTTTCCCTAGGCCATTCTGGTTAAGCGTTTGGAGCAGCAGAATTGTGGAAAATTTTTTGCCTTCTCTACCATTTCTTGGCTTCAAACTCCCATATCTCTCGAACGGATTGACCTAACCCAAAAATTCCTATTGCATCTGAATGTAGAAACTCGCCCGATTACAACGGTATGTGTATTTTTTCCCTAGCCCATTCTGGTTAAGCGTTTGGAGCAGCAGAATTGCGAAAAATTTGTTGTCTTCTCAACCATTTCTTAGCTTCAAAGTCCCATATCTCGCGAACGGATTGACCTAACCCAAAAATTCCTATTGCATCTGAAAGTAGAAACTCGCCCGATTACAACGGTACGTGTATTTTTTCCCTAGGCAATTCTGGTTAAGCGTTTTGAGCAGCAGAATTGCGAAAAATTTTTTGCCTTCTCAACCATTTCTTGGCTTCAATCTCCCTTATCTCGCGAACGGATTGACCTAACCCAAAAATTCCTATTGCATTTGAAAGTAGAAACTCGCCCGATTACAACGGTACGTGTATTTTTCCCCTAGGCCATTCAGGTTAAGCGATTGGAGCAGCAGAGGTGCGAAAAATTTGTTGTCTTGTCAACCATTTCTTAGCTTCAATGTCCCATATCTCGCGAACGGATTGACCTAACCCAAAACTTTCTATTATAACTGAAAGTAGAAACTCGCCCGATTACAACGGTATGTGTATTTTTTCCCTAGTCCATTCGTGTTAAGCGTTTGGAGCAGCAGAAGTGCGAAAAATTTGTTGTCTTGTCAACCATTTCTTAGCTTCAAAGTCCCATATCTCGCGAACGGATTGACCTAACCCAAAACATCCTATTGTAACTGAAAGTAGAAACACGCCCGATTACAACGGTATGTGTATTTTTTCCCTAGGCCGTTCTGGCTAAGCGTTTGGAGCAGCAGAATTGCGAAAAATTTTTTGCCTTCTCAACCATTTCTTGGCTTCAAACTCCCATATCGCGCGAACGGATTGACCTAACCCAAAAATTTATATTGCATTTGAAAGTAGAAACTCGCCCGATTACAACGGTACGTGTATTTTTCCCCTAGGCCATTCTGGTTAAGCGATTGGAGCAGCAGAAGTGCGAAAAATTTGTTGTCTTGTCAACCATTTCTTAGCTTCAAAGTCCCATATCTCGCGAACGGATTGACCTAACCCAAAACTTCCTATTGTAACTGAAAGTAGAAACTCGCCCGATTACAACGGTATGTGTATTTTTTCCCTAGGCCATTCGTGTTAAGCGATTGGAGCAGCAGAAGTGCGAAAAATTTGTTGTCTTGCCAACCATTTCTTGGCTTCAAACTCCCATATCTCGCAAACGGATTGACCTAACCCAAAAATTCCTATTGCATCTGAAAGTAGAAACTCGCCCGGTTACAACGGTATGTGTATTTTTTCCTTAGGCCATTCTGGTTAAGCGTTTGGAGCAGCAGAATTGCGAAAAATTTTTTGCCTTCTCAACCATTTCTTGGCTTCAAACTCCCATATCTCGCGAACGGATTGACCAAAACCAAAAATTCCTTCCGCGTCTGAAAGTAGAAACTCTCCCGATTACAACGGTATGTGTATTTTTTCCCGAGGCCATTCTGGTTAAGCGTTTGGAGCAGCAGAAGTGCGAAAAATTTGTTGTCTTCTCAACCATTTCTTAGCTTCAAAGTCCCATATCTCGCGAACGGATTGACCAAAACCAAAAATTCCTTCCGCGTCTGAAAGTAGAAACTCTCCCGATTACAACGGTATGCGTATTTTTTCCCTAGGCCATTCTGGTTAAGCGTTTGGAGCAGCAGAAATGCGAAAAATTTGTTGTCTTCTCAACCATTTCTTAGCTTCAAACTCCCATATCTCGCGAACGGATTGACCTAACCCAAAAATTCCTGTTGCATCTGAAAGTAGAAACTCTCCCGATTACAACGGTATGTGTATTTTTTCCCTAGGCCATTCGTGTTAAGCGTTTGGAGCAGCAGAATTGCGAAAAATTTGTTGTCTTGTCAACCACTTCTTAGCTTCAAAGTCCCATATCTCGCGAACGGATTGACCTAACCCAAAACTTCCTATTGTAACTGAAAGTAGAAACTCGCCCGATTACACCGGTATGTGTATTTCTTCCCTAGGCCGTTCTGGCTAAGCGTTTGGAGCAGCAGAATTGCGAAAAATTTTTTGCCTTCTCAACCATTTCTTGGCTTCAAACTCCCATATCGCGCGAACGGATAGACCTAACCCAAAAATTCCTGTTGCGTGTGAAAGTAGAAACTCGCCCGATTACTACGGTATGTGTATTTTTACCCTAGGCCATTCTGGTTAAGCGTTTGGAGCAGCAGAATTGCAAAAAATGTTTTGCCTCTCAACCATTTCTTGGTTTCAAACTCCCATATCTCGCGAACGGATTGACCTAACCCAAAAATTCCTATTGCATTTGAAAGTAGAAACTCGCCCGATTACAACGGTATGTGTATTTCTTCCCTAGGCCGTTCTGGCTAAGCGTTTGGAGCAGCAGAATTGCGAAAAATTTTTTGCCTTCTCAACCATTTCTTGGCTTCAAACCCCCATATCGCGCGAACGGATTGACCTAACCCAAAAATTCCTGTTGCGTGTGAAAGTAGAAACTCGCCCGATTACAACGGTATGCGTATTTTTTCCCGAGGCCATTCTGGTTAAGCGTTTGGAGCAGCAGAAGTGCGAAAAATTTGTTGTCTTCTCAACCATTTCTTAGCTTCAAACTCCCATATCTCGCGAACGGATTGACCTAACCCAAAAATTCCTGTTGCATCTGAAAGTAGAAACTCGCCCGATTACAACGGTACGTGTATTTTTCCCCTAGGCCATTCTGGTTAAGCGATTGGAGCAGCAGAAGTGCGAAAAATTTGTTGTCTTGTCAACCATTTCTTAGCTTCAAAGTCCCATATCTCGCGAACGGATTGACCTAACCCAAAACTTCCTATTGTAACTGAAAGTAGAAACTCGCCCGATTACAACGGTATGTGTATTTTTTCCCTAGGCCATTCTGGTTAAGCGTTTGGAGCAGCAGAAGTGCGAAAAATTTGTTGTCTTGTCAACCATTTCTTAGCTTCAAAGTCCCATATCTCGCGAACGGATTGACCTAACCCAAAACTTCCTATTGTAACTGAAAGTAGAAACTCACCCGATTACAACGGTATGTGTATTTTTTCCCTAGGCCATTCTGGTTAAGTGTTTGGAGCAGCAGAATTGCGAAAAATTTGTTGTCTTCTCAACCATTTCTTAGCTTCAAACTCCCATATCTCGCGAACGGATTGACCTAACCCAAAAATTCCTGTTGCATCTGAAAGTAGAAACTCGCCCGATTACAACGGTATTTCTATTTCTTCCCTAGGCCATTCTGGTTAAGCGTTTGGAGCAGCAGAAGTGCGAAAAATTTGTTGTCTTCTCAACGATTTCTTAGTTTCAAACCCCCATATCTCGCGAACGGATTGACCTAACCCAAAAATTCCTGTTGCATCTGAAAGTAGAAACTCGCCCGATTACAACGGTATGTGTATTTTTTCCCGAGGCCATTCTGGTTAAGCGTTTGGAGCAGCAGAATTGCGAAAAATTTGTTCTCTTCTCAACCATTTCTTAGCTTCAAAGTCCCTTATCTCGCGAACGGATTGACCTAACCCGAAAATTCCTATTGCATTTGAAAGTAGAAACTCGCCCGATTACAACGGTACGTGTATTTTTCCCCTAGGCCATTCTGGTTAAGCTATTGGAGCAGCAGAAGTGCGAAAAATTTGTTGTCTTGTCAACCATTTCTTAGCTTCAAAGTGCCATATCTCGCGAACGGATTGACCTAACCCAAAACTTCCTATTGTAACTGAAAGTAGAAACTCACCCGATTACAACGGTGTGTGTATTTTTTCCCTAGGTCATTCTGGTTAAGTGTTTGGAGCAGCAGAATTGCGAAAAATTTGTTGTCTTCTCAACCATTTCTTAGCTTCAAACTCCCATATCTTGCGAACGGATTGACCTAACCCAAAAATTCCTGTTGCATCTGAAAGTAGAAACTCGCCCGATTACAACGGTATTTCTATTTCTTCCCTAGGCCATTCTGGTTAAGCGTTTGGAGCAGCAGAAGTGCGAAAAATTTGTTGTCTTCTCAACCATTTCTTAGCTTCAAACTCCCATATCTCGCGAACGGATTGACCTAACCCAAAAATTCCTATTGCATCTGAAAGTAGAAACTCGCCCGATTACAACGGTATGTGTATTTTTTCCCGAGGCCATTCTGGTTAAGCGTTTGGAGCAGCAGAATTGCGAAAAATTTGTTCTCTTCTCAACCATTTCTTAGCTTCAAAGTCCCTTATCTCGCGAACGGATTGACCTAACCCAAAAATTCCTATTGCATCTGAAAGTAGAAACGCGCCCGATTACAACGGTATGTGTATTTTTTCCCTAGGCCATTCTGGTTAAGCGTTTGGAGCAGCAGAAGTGCGAAAAATTTGTTGTCTTCTCAACCATTTCATAGCTTCAAACTCCCATATCTCGCGAACGGATTGACCTAACCCAAAAATTCCTATTGCATCTGAAAGTACATACTCGCCCGATTACAGCGGTATGTGTATTTTTTCCCGAGGCCATTCTGGTTAAGCGTTTGGAGCAGCAGAATTGCGAAAAATTTGTTCTCTTCTCAACCATTTCGTAGCTTCAAACTCCCTTATCTCGCGAACGGATTGACTTAACCCAAAAATTCCTATTGCATTTGAAAGTAGAAACTCGCCCGATTACAACGGTACGTGTATTTTTCCCCTATGCCATTCTGGTTAAGCGATTGGAGCAGCAGAAGTGCGAAAAATTTGTTGTCTGGTTAACCATTTCTTAGATTCAAAGTCCCATATCTCGCGAACGAATTGACCTAACCCAAAACTTCCTATTGTAACTGAAAGTAGAAACTCGCCCGATTACAACGGTATGTGTATTTTTTCCCTAGGCCATTCTGGTTAAGCGTTTGGAGCAGCAGAATTGTGGAAAATTTTTTGCCTTCTCTACCATTTCTTGGCTTCAAACTCCCATATCTCTCGAACGGATTGACCTAACCCAAAAATTCCTATTGCATCTGAATGTAGAAACTCGCCCGATTACAACGGTATGTGTATTTTTTCCCTAGCCCATTCTGGTTAAGCGTTTGGAGCAGCAGAATTGCGAAAAATTTGTTGTCTTCTCAACCATTTCTTAGCTTCAAAGTCCCATATCTCGCGAACGGATTGACCTAACCCAAAAATTCCTATTGCATCTGAAAGTAGAAACTCGCCCGATTACAACGGTACGTGTATTTTTTCCCTAGGCAATTCTGGTTAAGCGTTTTGAGCAGCAGAATTGCGAAAAATTTTTTGCCTTCTCAACCATTTCTTGGCTTCAATCTCCCTTATCTCGCGAACGGATTGACCTAACCCAAAAATTCCTATTGCATTTGAAAGTAGAAACTCGCCCGATTACAACGGTACGTGTATTTTTCCCCTAGGCCATTCAGGTTAAGCGATTGGAGCAGCAGAGGTGCGAAAAATTTGTTGTCTTGTCAACCATTTCTTAGCTTCAATGTCCCATATCTCGCGAACGGATTGACCTAACCCAAAACTTTCTATTATAACTGAAAGTAGAAACTCGCCCGATTACAACGGTATGTGTATTTTTTCCCTAGTCCATTCGTGTTAAGCGTTTGGAGCAGCAGAAGTGCGAAAAATTTGTTGTCTTGTCAACCATTTCTTAGCTTCAAAGTCCCATATCTCGCGAACGGATTGACCTAACCCAAAACATCCTATTGTAACTGAAAGTAGAAACACGCCCGATTACAACGGTATGTGTATTTTTTCCCTAGGCCGTTCTGGCTAAGCGTTTGGAGCAGCAGAATTGCGAAAAATTTTTTGCCTTCTCAACCATTTCTTGGCTTCAAACTCCCATATCGCGCGAACGGATTGACCTAACCCAAAAATTTATATTGCATTTGAAAGTAGAAACTCGCCCGATTACAACGGTACGTGTATTTTTCCCCTAGGCCATTCTGGTTAAGCGATTGGAGCAGCAGAAGTGCGAAAAATTTGTTGTCTTGTCAACCATTTCTTAGCTTCAAAGTCCCATATCTCGCGAACGGATTGACCTAACCCAAAACTTCCTATTGTAACTGAAAGTAGAAACTCGCCCGATTACAACGGTATGTGTATTTTTTCCCTAGGCCATTCGTGTTAAGCGATTGGAGCAGCAGAAGTGCGAAAAATTTGTTGTCTTGCCAACCATTTCTTGGCTTCAAACTCCCATATCTCGCAAACGGATTGACCTAACCCAAAAATTCCTATTGCATCTGAAAGTAGAAACTCGCCCGGTTACAACGGTATGTGTATTTTTTCCTTAGGCCATTCTGGTTAAGCGTTTGGAGCAGCAGAATTGCGAAAAATTTTTTGCCTTCTCAACCATTTCTTGGCTTCAAACTCCCATATCTCGCGAACGGATTGACCAAAACCAAAAATTCCTTCCGCGTCTGAAAGTAGAAACTCTCCCGATTACAACGGTATGTGTATTTTTTCCCGAGGCCATTCTGGTTAAGCGTTTGGAGCAGCAGAAGTGCGAAAAATTTGTTGTCTTCTCAACCATTTCTTAGCTTCAAAGTCCCATATCTCGCGAACGGATTGACCAAAACCAAAAATTCCTTCCGCGTCTGAAAGTAGAAACTCTCCCGATTACAACGGTATGCGTATTTTTTCCCTAGGCCATTCTGGTTAAGCGTTTGGAGCAGCAGAAATGCGAAAAATTTGTTGTCTTCTCAACCATTTCTTAGCTTCAAACTCCCATATCTCGCGAACGGATTGACCTAACCCAAAAATTCCTGTTGCATCTGAAAGTAGAAACTCTCCCGATTACAACGGTATGTGTATTTTTTCCCTAGGCCATTCGTGTTAAGCGTTTGGAGCAGCAGAATTGCGAAAAATTTGTTGTCTTGTCAACCACTTCTTAGCTTCAAAGTCCCATATCTCGCGAACGGATTGACCTAACCCAAAACTTCCTATTGTAACTGAAAGTAGAAACTCGCCCGATTACACCGGTATGTGTATTTCTTCCCTAGGCCGTTCTGGCTAAGCGTTTGGAGCAGCAGAATTGCGAAAAATTTTTTGCCTTCTCAACCATTTCTTGGCTTCAAACTCCCATATCGCGCGAACGGATAGACCTAACCCAAAAATTCCTGTTGCGTGTGAAAGTAGAAACTCGCCCGATTACTACGGTATGTGTATTTTTACCCTAGGCCATTCTGGTTAAGCGTTTGGAGCAGCAGAATTGCAAAAAATGTTTTGCCTCTCAACCATTTCTTGGTTTCAAACTCCCATATCTCGCGAACGGATTGACCTAACCCAAAAATTCCTATTGCATTTGAAAGTAGAAACTCGCCCGATTACAACGGTATGTGTATTTTTTCCCTAGGCCATTCTGGTTAAGCGTTTGGAGCAGCAGAATTGTGAAAAATTTTTTGCCTTCTCTACCATTTCTTGGCTTCAAACTCCCATATCTCGCGAACGGATTGACCTAACCCAAAAATTCCTATTGCATCTGAAAGTAGAAACTCGCCCGATTACAACGGTATGTGTATTTTTACCCTAGGCCGTTCTGGCTAAGCGTTTGGAGCAGCAGAATTGCGAAAAATTTTTTGCCTTCTCAACCATTTCTTGGCTTCAAACCCCCATATCGCGCGAACGGATTGACCTAACCCAAAAATTCCTGTTGCGTGTGAAAGTAGAAACTCGCCCGATTACAACGGTATGCGTATTTTTTCCCGAGGCCATTCTGGTTAAGCGTTTGGAGCAGCAGAAGTGCGAAAAATTTGTTGTCTTCTCAACCATTTCTTAGCTTCAAACTCCCATATCTCGCGAACGGATTGACCTAACCCAAAAATTCCTGTTGCATCTGAAAGTAGAAACTCGCCCGATTACAACGGTACGTGTATTTTTCCCCTAGGCCATTCTGGTTAAGCGATTGGAGCAGCAGAAGTGCGAAAAATTTGTTGTCTTGTCAACCATTTCTTAGCTTCAAAGTCCCATATCTCGCGAACGGATTGACCTAACCCAAAACTTCCTATTGTAACTGAAAGTAGAAACTCGCCCGATTACAACGGTATGTGTATTTTTTCCCTAGGCCATTCTGGTTAAGCGTTTGGAGCAGCAGAAGTGCGAAAAATTTGTTGTCTTGTCAACCATTTCTTAGCTTCAAAGTCCCATATCTCGCGAACGGATTGACCTAACCCAAAACTTCCTATTGTAACTGAAAGTAGAAACTCACCCGATTACAACGGTATGTGTATTTTTTCCCTAGGCCATTCTGGTTAAGTGTTTGGAGCAGCAGAATTGCGAAAAATTTGTTGTCTTCTCAACCATTTCTTAGCTTCAAACTCCCATATCTCGCGAACGGATTGACCTAACCCAAAAATTCCTGTTGCATCTGAAAGTAGAAACTCGCCCGATTACAACGGTATTTCTATTTCTTCCCTAGGCCATTCTGGTTAAGCGTTTGGAGCAGCAGAAGTGCGAAAAATTTGTTGTCTTCTCAACGATTTCTTAGTTTCAAACCCCCATATCTCGCGAACGGATTGACCTAACCCAAAAATTCCTGTTGCATCTGAAAGTAGAAACTCGCCCGATTACAACGGTATGTGTATTTTTTCCCGAGGCCATTCTGGTTAAGCGTTTGGAGCAGCAGAATTGCGAAAAATTTGTTCTCTTCTCAACCATTTCTTAGCTTCAAAGTCCCTTATCTCGCGAACGGATTGACCTAACCCGAAAATTCCTATTGCATTTGAAAGTAGAAACTCGCCCGATTACAACGGTACGTGTATTTTTCCCCTAGGCCATTCTGGTTAAGCTATTGGAGCAGCAGAAGTGCGAAAAATTTGTTGTCTTGTCAACCATTTCTTAGCTTCAAAGTGCCATATCTCGCGAACGGATTGACCTAACCCAAAACTTCCTATTGTAACTGAAAGTAGAAACTCACCCGATTACAACGGTGTGTGTATTTTTTCCCTAGGTCATTCTGGTTAAGTGTTTGGAGCAGCAGAATTGCGAAAAATTTGTTGTCTTCTCAACCATTTCTTAGCTTCAAACTCCCATATCTTGCGAACGGATTGACCTAACCCAAAAATTCCTGTTGCATCTGAAAGTAGAAACTCGCCCGATTACAACGGTATTTCTATTTCTTCCCTAGGCCATTCTGGTTAAGCGTTTGGAGCAGCAGAAGTGCGAAAAATTTGTTGTCTTCTCAACCATTTCTTAGCTTCAAACTCCCATATCTCGCGAACGGATTGACCTAACCCAAAAATTCCTATTGCATCTGAAAGTAGAAACTCGCCCGATTACTACGCTACGTGTATTTTTCCCCTAGGCCATTCTGGTTAAGCGTTTGGAGCATCAGAATTGCGAAAAATTTGTCGTCTTCTCAATCATTTCTTAGCTTCAAACTCTCATACCTTGCGAACGGATTGACCTAACCCAAAAATTCCTGTTGCATCTGAAAGTAGAAACTCGCCCGATTACAACGGTATGTGTATTTTTTCCCGAGGCCATTCTGGTTAAGCGTTTGGAGCAGCAGAATTGCGAAAAATTTGTTCTCTTCTCAACCATTTCTTAGCTTCAAAGTCCCTTATCTCGCGAACGGATTGACCTAACCCAAAAATTCCTATTGCATCTGAAAGTAGAAACGCGCCCGATTACAACGGTATGTGTATTTTTTCCCTAGGCCATTCTGGTTAAGCGTTTGGAGCAGCAGAAGTGCGAAAAATTTGTTGTCTTCTCAACCATTTCATAGCTTCAAACTCCCATATCTCGCGAACGGATTGACCTAACCCAAAAATTCCTATTGCATCTGAAAGTAGAAACTCGCCCGATTACTACGCTACGTGTATTTTTCCCCTAGGCCATTCTGGTTAAGCGTTTGGAGCAGCAGAAGTGCGAAAAATTTGTTGTCTTCTCAACCATTTCTTAGTTTCATACTCCCATATCTCGCGAACGGATTGACCTAACCCAAAAATTCCTGTTGCATCTGAAAGTAGAAACTCGCCCAATTACAACGGTATGTGTATTTTTTCCCTAGGCCATTCTGGTTAAGCGTTTGGAGCAGCAGAATTGCGAAAAATTTTTTGCTTCTCAACCATTTCTTGTCTTCAAACTCCCATATCTCGCGAACGGATTGACCTAACCCAAAAATTCCTGTTGCATCTGAAAGTAGAAACTCGCCCGATTACAACGGTATGTGTATTTTTTCCCTAGGCCGTTCTGGTTAAGCGTTTGGAGCAGCAGAATTGCGAAAAATTTGTTGTCTTCTCAACCATTTCTTAGCTTCAAAGTCCCATATCTCACGAACGGATTGACCAAACCCAAAAATTCCTGCTGCGTCTAAAAGTAGAAACTCTCCCGATTACAACGATATGCGTATTTTTTCCCTAGGCCATTCTGGTTAAGCGTTTGGAGCAGCAGAATTGCGAAAAATTTGTTCTCTTCTCAACCATTTCTTAGCTTCAAAGTCCCTTATCTCGCGAACGGATTGACCTAACCCGAAAATTCCTATTGCATTTGAAAGTAGAAACTCGCCCGATTACAACGGTACGTGTATTTTTCCCCTAGGCCATTCTGGTTAAGCGATTGGAGCAGCAGAAGTGCGAAAAATTTGTTGTCTTGTCAACCATTTCTTAGCTTCAAAGTGCCATATCTCGCGAACGGATTGACCTAACCCAAAACTTCCTATTGTAACTGAAAGTAGAAACTCGCCCGATTACAACGGTATGTGTATTTTTTCCCTAGGCCATTCAGGTTAAGCGTTTGGAGCAGCAGAATTGTGAAAAATTTTTTGCCTTCTCTACCATTTCTTGGCTTCAAACTCCCATATCTCGCGAACGGATTGACCTAACCCAAAAATTCCTATTGCATCTGAAAGTAGAAACTCGCCCGATTACAACGGTATGTGTATTTTTCGCCTAGGCCATTCTGGTTAAGCGTTTGGAGCATCAGAATTGCGAAAAATTTGTCGTCTTCTCAATCATTTCTTAGCTTCAAACTCTCATACCTTGCGAACGGATTGACCTAACCCAAAAATTCCTATGGCATTTGAAAGTAGAAACTCGCCCGATTACAACGGTACGTGTATTTTTCCCCTAGGCCATTCTGGATAACCGATTGGAGCAGCAGAAGTGCGAAAAATTTGTTGTCTTGTCAACCATTTCTTAGCTTCAAAGTCCCATATCTCGCGAACGGATTGACCTAACCCAAAAATTCCTATTGCATCTGAAAGTAGAAACTCGCCCGATTACAACGGTATGTGTATTTTTTCCCTAGGCCATTCTGGTTAAGCGTTTGGAGCAGCAGAAGTGCGAAAAATTTGTTGTCTTCTCAACCATTTCTTAGCTTCAAACTCCCATATCTCGCGAACGGATTGACCTAACCCAAAAATTCCTGTTGCATCTGAAAGTAGAAACTCGCCCGATTACAACGGTACGTGTATTTTTCCCCTAGGCCACTCTGGTTAAGCGATTGGAGCAGCAGAAGTGCGAAAAATTTGTTGTCTTGTCAACCATTTCTTAGCTTCAAAGTCCCATATCTCGCGAACGGATTGACCTAACCCAAAACTTCCTATTGTAACTGAAAGTAGAAACTCGCCCGATTACAACGGTATGTGTATTTTTTCCCTAGGCCATTCTGGTTAAGCGTTTGGAGCAGCAGAAGTGCGAAAAATTTGTTGTCTTGTCAACCATTTCTTAGCTTCAAAGTCCCATATCTCGCGAACGGATTGACCTAACCCAAAACTTCCTATTGTAACTGAAAGTAGAAACTCACCCGATTACAACGGTATGTGTATTTTTTCCCTAGGCCATTCTGGTTAAGTGTTTGGAGCAGCAGAATTGCGAAAAATTTGTTGTCTTCTCAACCATTTCTTAGCTTCAAACTCCCATATCTCGCGAACGGATTGACCAAACCCAAAAATTCCTGTTGCATCTGAAAGTAGAAACTCGCCCGATTACAACGGTATTTCTATTTCTTCCCTAGGCCATTCTGGTTAAGCGTTTGGAGCAGCAGAAGTGCGAAAAATTTGTTGTCTTCTCAACGATTTCTTAGTTTCAAACCCCCATATCTCGCGAACGGATTGACCTAACCCAAAAATTCCTGTTGCATCTGAAAGTAGAAACTCGCCCGATTACAACGGTATGTGTATTTTTTCCCGAGGCCATTCTGGTTAAGCGTTTGGAGCAGCAGAATTGCGAAAAATTTGTTCTCTTCTCAACCATTTCTTAGCTTCAAAGTCCCTTTTCTCGCGAACGGATTGACCTAACCCGAAAATTCCTATTGCATTTGAAAGTAGAAACTCGCCCGATTACAACGGTACGTGTATTTTTCCCCTAGGCCATTCTGGTTAAGCGATTGGAGCAGCAGAAGTGCGAAAAATTTGTTGTCTTGTCAACCATTTCTTAGCTTCAAAGTGCCATATCTCGCGAACGGATTGACCTAACCCAAAACTTCCTATTGTAACTGAAAGTAGAAACTCACCCGATTACAACGGTATGTGTATTTTTTCCCTAGGTCATTCTGGTTAAGTGTTTGGAGCAGCAGAATTGCGAAAAATTTGTTGTCTTCTCAACCATTTCTTAGCTTCAAACTCCCATATCTTGCGAACGGATTGACCTAACCCAAAAATTCCTGTTGCATCTGAAAGTAGAAACTCGCCCGATTACAACGGTATTTCTATTTCTTCCCTAGGCCATTCTGGTTAAGCGTTTGGAGCAGCAGAAGTGCGAAAAATTTGTTGTCTTCTCAACCATTTCTTAGCTTCAAACTCCCATATCTCGCGAACGGATTGACCTAACCCAAAAATTCCTATTGCATCTGAAAGTAGAAACTCGCCCGATTACAACGGTATGTGTATTTTTCCCCTAGGCCATTCTGGTTAAGCGTTTGGAGCATCAGAATTGCGAAAAATTTGTCGTCTTCTCAATCATTTCTTAGCTTCAAACTCTCATACCTTGCGAACGGATTGACCTAACCCAAAAATTCCAGTTGCATCTGAAAGTAGAAACTCGCCCGATTACAACGGTATGTGTATTTTTTCCCGAGGCCATTCTGGTTAAGCGTTTGGAGCAGCAGAATTGCGAAAAATTTGTTCCCTTCTCAACCATTTCTTAGCTTCAAAGTCCCTTATCTCGCGAACGGATTGACCTAACCCAAAAATTCCTATTGCATCTGAAAGTAGAAACGCGCCCGATTACAACGGTATGTGTATTTTTTCCCTAGGCCATTCTGGTTAAGCGTTTGGAGCAGCAGAAGTGCGAAAAATTTGTTGTCTTCTCAACCATTTCATAGCTTCAAACTCCCATATCTCGCGAACGGATTGACCTAACCCAAAAATTCCTATTGCATCTGAAAGTAGAAACTCGCCCGATTACTACGCTACGTGTATTTTTCCCCTAGGCCATTCTGGTTAAGCGTTTGGAGCAGCAGAAGTGCGAAAAATTTGTTGTCTTCTCATCCATTTCTTAGATTCATAGTCCCATATCTCGCGAACGGATTGACCTAACCCAAAAATTCCTGTTGCATCTGAAAGTAGAAACTCGCCCAATTACAACGGTATGTGTATTTTTTCCCTAGGCCATTCTGGTTAAGCGTTTGGAGCAGCAGAATTGCGAAAAATTTTTTGCTTCTCAACCATTTCTTGTCTTCAAACTCCCATATCTCGCGAACGGATTGACCTAACCCAAAAATTCCTGTTGCATCTGAAAGTAGAAACTCGCCCGATTACAACGGTATGTGTATTTTTTCCCTAGGCCGTTCTGGTTAAGCGTTTGGAGCAGCAGAATTGCGAAAAATTGTATGCCTTCTCAACCATTTCTTGGCTTCAAACTCCCACATCTCGCGAACGGATTGACCTAACCCAAAAATTCCTGTTGCGTGTGAAAGTAGAAACTCGCCCGATTACAACGGTATGTGTATTTTTTCCCTAGCCCATTCTGGTTAAGCGTTTGGAGCAGCAGAATTGCGAAAAGTTTGTTGTCTTCTCAACCATTTCTTAGCTTCAAAGTCCCATATCTCACGAACGGATTGACCAAACCCAAAAATTCCTGCTGCGTCTAAAAGTAGAAACTCTCCCGATTACAACGATATGCGTATTTTTTCCCTAGGCCATTCTGGTTAAGCGTTTGGAGCAGCAGAATTGCGAAAAATTTGTTCTCTTCTCAACCATTTCTTAGCTTCAAAGTCCCTTATCTCGCGAACGGATTGACCTAACCCGAAAATTCCTATTGCATTTGAAAGTAGAAACTCGCCCGATTACAACGGTACGTGTATTTTTCCCCTAGGCCATTCTGGTTAAGCGATTGGAGCAGCAGAAGTGCGAAAAATTTGTTGTCTTGTCAACCATTTCTTAGCTTCAAAGTGCCATATCTCGCGAACGGATTGACCTAACCCAAAACTTCCTATTGTAACTGAAAGTAGAAACTCGCCCGATTACAACGGTATGTGTATTTTTTCCCTAGGCCATTCAGGTTAAGCGTTTGGAGCAGCAGAATTGTGAAAAATTTTTTGCCTTCTCTACCATTTCTTGGCTTCAAACTCCCATATCTCGCGAACGGATTGACCTAACCCAAAAATTCCTATTGCATCTGAAAGTAGAAACTCGCCCGATTACAACGGTATGTGTATTTTTCGCCTAGGCCATTCTGGTTAAGCGTTTGGAGCATCAGAATTGCGAAAAATTTGTCGTCTTCTCAATCATTTCTTAGCTTCAAACTCTCATACCTTGCGAACGGATTGACCTAACCCAAAAATTCCTATGGCATTTGAAAGTAGAAACTCGCCCGATTACAACGGTACGTGTATTTTTCCCCTAGGCCATTCTGGATAACCGATTGGAGCAGCAGAAGTGCGAAAAATTTGTTGTCTTGTCAACCATTTCTTAGCTTCAAAGTCCCATATCTCGCGAACGGATTGACCTAACCCAAAAATTCCTATTGCATCTGAAAGTAGAAACTCGCCCGATTACAACGGTATGTGTATTTTTTCCCTAGGCCATTCTGGTTAAGCGTTTGGAGCAGCAGAAGTGCGAAAAATTTGTTGTCTTCTCAACCATTTCTTAGCTTCAAACTCCCATATCTCGCGAACGGATTGACCTAACCCAAAAATTCCTATTGCATCTGAAAGTAGAAACTCGCCCGATTACTACGGTACGTGTATTTTTCCCCTAGGCCATTCTGGTTAAGCGTTTGGAGCAGCAGAAGTGCGAAAAATTTGTTGTCTTCTCAACCATTTCTTAGTTTCATACTCCCATACCTCGCGAACGGATTGACCTAACCCAAAAATTCCTGTTGCATCTGAAAGTAGAAACTCGCCCGATTACAACGGTATTTGTATTTTTTCCCTAGGCCATTCTGGTTAAGCGTTTGGAGCAGCAGAAGTGCGAAAAATTTGTTGTCTTCTCAACCATTTCTAAGCTTCAAACTCCCATATCTCGAGAACGGATTGACCTAACCCAAAAATTCCTGTTGCATCTGAAAGTAGAAACTCGCCCGATTACAACGGTATGTGTATTTTTTCCCTAGGCCATTCTGGTTAAGCGTTTGGAGCAGCAGAATTGCGAAAAATTTTTTGCTTCTCAACCATTTCTTGTCTCCAAACTCCCATATCTCGCGAACGGATTGACCTAACCCAAAAATTTCTATTGCATCTGAAAGTAGAAACTCGCCCGATTACAACGGTATGTGTATTTTTTCCCTAGGCCGTTCTGGTTAAGCGTTTGGAGCAGCAGAATTGCGAAAAATTGTATGCCTTCTCAACCATTTCTTGGCTTCAAACTCCCATATCTCGCGAACGGATTGACCTAACCCAAAAATTCCTGTTGCGTGTGAAAGTAGAAACTCGCCCGATTACAACGGTATGTGTATTTTTTCCCTAGGCCATTCTGGTTAAGCGTTTGGAGCAGCAGAAGTGCGAAAAATTTGTTGTCTTCTCAACCATTTCTTAGATTCAAACTCCCATATCTCGCGAACGGATTGACCTAACCCAAAAATTCCTGTTGCATCTGAAAGTAGAAACTCGCCCGATTACAACGGTATGTGTATTTTTCCCCTAGCCCATTCTGGTTAATCGTTTGGAGCAGGAGAATTGCGAAATATTTGTTGTCTTCTCAACCATTTCTCAGCTTCAAAGTCCCATATCTCACGAACGGATTGACCAAACCCAAAAATTCCTGCTGCGTCTGAAAGTAGAAACTCACCCGATAACAGCGGTATGTGTATTTTTCCCTAGGCCATTCTGGTTAAGCGTTTGGAGCAGGAGAATTGCGAAAAATTTGTTGTCTTCTCAACCATTTCTCAGCTTCAAAGTCCCATATCTCACGAACGGATTGACCAAACCCAAAAATTCCTGCTGCGTCTGAAAGTAGGAACTCACCCGATAACAGCGGTATGTGTATTTTTTCCCTAGGCCATTCTGGTTAAGCGTTTGGAGCAGCAGAAGTGCGAAAAATTTGTTGTCTTCTCAACCATTTCTTAGCTTCAAACTCCCTTATCTCGCGAACGGATTGACCTAACCCAAAAATTCCTATTGCATTTGAAAGTAGAAACTCGCCCGATTACAACGGTACGTGTATTTTTCCCCTAGGCCATACTGGTTAACCGATTGGAGCAGCAGAAGTGCGAAAAATTTGTTGTCTTGTCAACCATTTCTTAGCTTCAAACTCCCATATCTCGCGAACGGATTGACCCAACCCAAAAATTCCTATTGCATCTGAAAGTAGAAACTCGCCCGATTACAACGGTATGTGTATTTTTTCCGTAGGCCATTCTGGTTAAGCGTTTGGAGCAGCAGAATTGCGAAAAATTTTTTGCCCTCTCAACCATTTCTTGGCTTCAAACTCCCATATCTCGCGAACGGATTGACCTAACCGAAAAATCCCTATTGCATCTGAAAGTAGAAACTCGCCCGATTACAACGGTACGTGTATTTTTCCCCTAGGCCATTCTGGTTAAGCGATTGGAGCAGCAGAAGTGCGAAAAATTTGTTGTCTTCCCAACCATTTCTTGGCTTCAAACTCCCATATCTCGCAAACGGATTGACCTAACCCAAAAATTCCTATTGCATCTGAAAGTAGAAACTCGCCCGATTACAAAGGTATGTGTATTTTTCCCCTAGGCCATTCTTGTTAAGCGTTTGGAGCAGCAGAAGTGCGAAAAATTTGTTGTGTTGTTAACCATTTCTTAGATTCAAAGTCCCATATCTCGCGAACGGATTGACCTAACCCAAAACTTCCTATTGTAACTGAAAGTAGAAACTCGCCCGATTACAACGATATGCGTATTTTTTCCCTAGGCCATTCTGGTTAAGCGTTTGGAGCAGCAGAATTGTGAAAAATTTTTTGCCTTCTCTACCATTTCTTGGCTTCAAACTCCCATATCTCGCGAACGGATTGACCAAACGCAAATATTCCTATTGCATCTGAAAGTAGAAAATCGCTCGATTACAACGGTATGCGTAATTTTTCCCTAGGCCATTCTGGTTAAGCGTTTGGAGCAGCAGAAGTGCGAAAAATTTGTTGTCTTCTCAACCATTTCTTAGATTCAAACTCCCATATCTCGCGAACGGATTGACCAAACCCAAAAATTCCTGCTGCGTCTGAAAGTAGAAACTCGTCCGATTACAACGATATGCGTATTTTTTCCCTAGGCCATTCTGGTTAAGCGTTTGGAGTAGCAGAATTGCGAAAAATGTCTTGCCTTCTCAACCATTTCTCGGTTTCAAACTCCCATATCTCGCGAACGGATTGACCTAACCTAAAAATTCCTATTGCATCTGAAAGTAGAAACTCGCCCGATTACAACAGTACGTGTATTTTTTCCCTAGGCCTCTCTGGTTAAGCGTTCGGATCAGCAGAATTGCGAAAAATTTGTTGCCTTCTCAACCATTTCTTGGCTTCAAACTGCCATATCTCGCGAACGGATTGAACTAACCCAAAAATTCCTATTGCATCTGAAAGTAGAAACTCGCCCGACTACAGCGGTATGTGTATTTTTCCCTAGGCCATTCTGGTTAAGCGTTCGGATCAGCAGAATTGCGAAAAATTGTATGCCTTCTCAACCATTTCTTGGCTTCAAACTCCCATATCTCGCGAACGGATTGACCTAACTCAAAAATTCCTGTTGCGTGTGAAAGTAGAAACTCGCCCGATTAGAACGGTATGTGTATTTTTCCCCTAGCCTATTCTGGTTAATCGTTTGGAGCACGAGAATTGCGAAAAATTTGTTGTCTTGTCAACCATTTCTCAGTTTCAAAGTCCCATATCTCACGAACGGATTGACCAAACCCAAAAATTCCTGCTGCGTCTGAAAGTAGAAACTCACCCGATTACAGCGGTATGTGTATTTTTTCCCTAGGCCATTCTGGTTAAGCGTTTGGAGCAGCAGAAGTGCGAAAAATTTGTTGTCTTCTCAACCATTTCTTAGATTCAAACTCCCATATCTCGCGAACGGATTGACCTAACCCAAAAATTCCTGTTGCATCTGAAAGTAGAAACTCGCCCGATTACAACGGTATGTGTATTTTTTTCCTAGGCCGTTCTGGTTAAGCGTTTGGAGCAGCAGAATTGCGAAAAATTTTTTGCCTTCTCAACCATTTCTTGGCTTCAAACTGCCATATCTCGCGAACGGATTGACCTAACCCAGAAATTCCTATTGCATCTGAAAGTAGAAACTCGCCCGACTACAGCGGTATGTGTATTTTTCCCTAGGCCATTCTGGTTAAGCGTTCGGAACAGCAGAATTGCGAAAAATTGTATGCCTTCTCAACCATTTCTTGGCTTCAAACTCCCATATCTCGCGAACGGATTGACCTAACCCAAAAATTCCTGTTGCGTGTGAAAGTAGAAACTCGCCCGATTAGAACGGTATGTGTATTTTTCCCCTAGCCCATTCTGGTTAATCGTTTGGAGCAGGAGAATTGCGAAAAATTTGTTGTCTTCTCAACCATTTCTCAGCTTCAAAGTCCCATATCTCACGAACGGATTGACCAAACCCAAAAATTCCTGCTGCGTCTGAAAGTAGAAACTCACCCGATAACAGCGGTATGTGTATTTTTCCCTAGGCCATTCTGGTTAAGCGTTCGGATCAGCAGAATTGCGAAAAATTTGTTGCCTTCTCAACCATTTCTTGGCTTCAAACTCCCATATCTCGCGAACGGAACGACCTAACCCAAAAATTCCTTTTGCGTCTGAAACTAGAAGCTCGCCCGATCACAACGGTATGTGTATTTTTTCCCTAGGCCATTCTGGTTAAGCGTTTGGAGCAGCAGAATTGCGAAAAATTTTTTGCCTTCTCAACCATTTCTTGGTTTCAAACTCCCATATCTCGCGAACGGGTTGACCTAACCCAAAAATTCCTATTGCATCTGAAAGTAGAAACTTGCCCGATTACAACGGTATGTGTATTTTTTCCGTAGGCCATTCTGGTTAAGCGTTTGGAGCAGCAGAATTGCGAAAAATTTTTTGCCCTCTCAACCATTTCTTGGCTTCAAACTCCCATATCTCGCGAACGGATTGACCTAACCGAAAAATCCCTATTGCATCTGAAAGTAGAAACTCGCCCGATTACAACGGTACGTGTATTTTTCCCCTAGGCCATTCTGGTTAAGCGATTGGAGCAGCAGAAGTGCGAAAAATTTGTTGTCTTCCCAACCATTTCTTGGCTTCAAACTCCCATATCTCGCAAACGGATTGACCTAACCCAAAAATTCCTATTGCATCTGAAAGTAGAAACTCGCCCGGTTACAACGGTATGTTTATTTTTTCCTTAGGCCATTCTGGTTAAGCGTTTGGAGCAGCAGAATTGCGAAAAATTTTTTGCCCTCTCAACCATTTCTTGGCTTCAAACTCCCATATCTCGCGAACGGATTGACCTAACCGAAAAATCCCTATTGCATCTGAAAGTAGAAACTCGCCCGATTACAGCGGTACGTGTATTTTTCCCCTAGGCCATTCTGGTTAACCGATTGGAGCAGCAGAAGTGCGAAAAATTTGTTGTGTTGTTAACCATTTCTTAGATTCAAAGTCCCATATCTCGCGAACGGATTGACCTAACCCAAAACTTCCTATTGTAACTGAAAGTAGAATCTCGCCCGATTACAACGATATGCGTATTTTTTCCCTAGGCCATTCTGGTTAAGCGTTTGGAGCAGCAGAATTGTGAAAAATTTTTTGCCTTCTCTACCATTTCTTGGCTTCAAAATCCCATATCTCGCGAACGGATTGACCAAACGCAAATATTCCTATTGCATCTGAAAGTAGAAAATCGCTCGATTACAACGGTATGCGTAATTTTTCCCTAGGCCATTCTGGTTAAGCGTTTGGAGCAGCAGAAGTGCGAAAAATTTGTTGTCTTCTCAACCATTTCTTAGATTCAAACTCCCATATCTCGCGAACGGATTGACCAAACCCAAAAATTCCTGCTGCGTCTGAAAGTAGAAACTCGTCCGATTACAACGATATGCGTATTTTTTCCCTAGGCCATTCTGGTTAAGCGTTTGGAGTAGCAGAATTGCGAAAAATGTTTTGCCTTCTCAACCATTTCTCGGTTTCAAACTCCCATATCTCGCGAACGGATTGACCTAACCCAAAAATTCCTATTGCATCTGAAAGTAGAAACTCGCCCGATTACAACAGTACGTGTATTTTTTCCCTAGGCCACTCTGGTTAAGCGTTCGGATCAGCAGAATTGCGAAAAATTTGTTGCCTTCTCAACCATTTCTTGGCTTCAAACTCCCATATCTCGCGAACGGATCGACCTAACCCAAAAATTCCTTTTGCGTCTGAAAGTAGAAGCTCGCCCGATCACAACGGTATGTGTACTTTTTCCCTAGGCCATTCTGGTTAAGCGTTTGGAGCAGCAGAATTTCGAAAAATTTTTTGCCTTCTCAACCATTTCTTGGCTTCAAACTCCCATATCTCGCGAACGGTTTGACCTAACCCAAAAATTCCTATTGCATCTGAAAGCAGAAACTTGCCCGATTACAACTGTATGAGTATTTTTTCCCTAGGCCATTCTGGTTAAGCGTTTGGAGCAGCAGAAGTGCGAAAAATTTGTTGTCTTCTCAACCATTTCTTAGCTTCAAACTCCCATATCTCGCGAACGGATTGACCAAACCCAAAAATTCCTTCTGCGTCTAAAAGTAGAAACTCGCCCGATTACAACGGCATGTGTATTTTTTCCCGAGGCCATTCTGGTTAAGCGTTTGGAGCAGCAGAATTGCGAAAAATTTGTTCTCTTCTCAACCATTTCTTAGCTTCAAAGTCCCTTATCTCGCGAACGGATTGACCTAACCCAAAAATTCCTATTGCATCTGAAAGTAGAAACGCGCCCGATTACAACGGTATGTGTATTTTTTCCCTAGGCCATTCTGGTTAAGCGTTTGGAGCAGCAGAAGTGCGAAAAATTTGTTGTCTTCTCAACCATTTCATAGCTTCAAACTCCCATATCTCGCGAACGGATTGACCTAACCCAAAAATTCCTATTGCATCTGAAAGTAGAAACTCGCCCGATTACTACGCTACGTGTATTTTTCCCCTAGGCCATTCTGGTTAAGCGTTTGGAGCAGCAGAAGTGCGAAAAATTTGTTGTCTTCTCAACCATTTCTTAGTTTCATACTCCCATATCTCGCGAACGGATTGACCTAACCCAAAAATTCCTGTTGCATCTGAAAGTAGAAACTCGCCCAATTACAACGGTATGTGTATTTTTTCCCTAGGCCATTCTGGTTAAGCGTTTGGAGCAGCAGAATTGCGAAAAATTTTTTGCCTTCTCAACCATTTCTTGGCTTCAAACTCCCATATCTCGCGAACGGGTTGACCTAACCCAAAAATTCCTATTGCATCTGAAAGTAGAAACTTGCCCGATTACAACTGTATGAGTATTTTTTCCCTAGGCCATTCTGGTTAAGCGTTTGGAGCAGCAGAAGTGCGAAAAATTTGTTGTCTTCTCAACCATTTCTTAGCTTCAAACTCCCTTATCTCGCGAACGGATTGACCTAACCCAAAAATTCCTATTGCATTTGAAAGTAGAAACTCGCCCGATTACAACGGTACGTGTATTTTTCCCCTAGGCCATACTGGTTAAGCGATTGGAGCAGCAGAAGTGCGAAAAATTTGTTGTCTTCTCAATCATTTCTTAGCTTCAAACTCTCATACCTTGCGAACGGATTGACGTAACCCAAAAATTCCTATAGCATTTGAAAGAAGATACTCGCCCGATTACAACGGTACGTGTATTTTTCCCCTAGGCCATTCTGGTTAAGCGATTGGAGCAGCAGAAGTGCGAAAAATTTGTTGTCTTCCCAACCATTTCTTGGCTTCAAACTCCCATATCTCGCAAACGGATTGACCTAACCCAAAAATTCCTATTGCATCTGAAAGTAGAAACTCGCCCGATTACAACGGTATGTGTATTTTTTCCTTATTCCATTCTGGTTAAGCGTTTGGAGCAGCAGAATTGCGAAAAATTGTATGCCTTCTCAACCATTTCTTGGCTTCAAACTCCCATATCTCGCGAACGGATTGACCTAACCCAAAAATTCCTGTTGCGTGTGAAAGTAGAAACTCGCCCGATTACAACGGTATGTGTATTTTTTCCCTAGCCCATTCTGGTTAAGCGTTTGGAGCCGCAGAATTGCGAAAAATTTGTTGTCTTCTCAACCATTTCTTAGCTTCAAAGTCCCATATCTCACGAACGGATTGACCAAACCCAAAAATTCCTGCTGCGTCTGGAAGTAGAAACTCTCCCGATTACAACGATATGCGTATTTTTTCCCTAGGCCATTCTGGTTAAGCGTTTGGAGCAGCAGAATTGTGAAAAATTTTTTGCCTTCTCTACCATTTCTTGGCTTCAAACTCCCATATCTCGCGAACGGATTGACCAAACGCAAATATTCCTATTGCATCTGAAAGTAGAAACTCGCTCGATTACAACGGTATGCGTAATTTTTCCCTAGGCCATTCTGGTTAAGCGTTTGGAGCAGCAGAAGTGCGAAAAATTTGTTGTCTTCTCAACCATTTCTTAGATTCAAACTCCCATATCTCGCGAACGGATTGACCAAACCCAAAAATTCCTGCTGCGTCTGAAAGTAGAAACTCTCCCGATTACAACGATATGCGTATTTTTTCCCTAGGCCATTCTGGTTAAGCGTTTGGAGCAGCAGAATTGTGAAAAATTTTTTGCCTTCTCTACCATTTCTTGGCTTCAAACTCCCATATCTCGCGAACGGATTGACCTAACGCAAATATTCCTATTGCATCTGAAAGTAGAAACTCGCTCGATTACAACGGTATGCGTATTTTTTCCCTAGGCCATTCTGGTTAAGCGTTTGGAGCAGCAGAAGTGCGAAAAATTTGTTGTCTTCTCAACCATTTCTTAGATTCAAACTCCCATATCTCGCGAACGGATTGACCTAACCCAAAAATTCCTGTTGCATCTGAAAGTAGAAACTCGCCCGATTACAACGGTATGTGTATTTTTTTCCTAGGCCGTTCTGGTTAAGCGTTTGGAGCAGCAGAATTGCGAAAAATTTTTTGCCTTCCCAACCATTTCTTGGCTTCAAACTGCCATATCTCGCGAACGGATTGACCTAACCCAGAAATTCCTATTGCATCTGAAAGTAGAAACTCGCCCGACTACAGCGGTATGTGTATTTTTCCCTAGGCCATTCTGGTTAAGCGTTCGGAACAGCAGAATTGCGAAAAATTGTATGCCTTCTCAACCATTTCTTGGCTTCAAACTCCCATATCTCGCGAACGGATTGACCTAACCCAAAAATTCCTGTTGCGTGTGAAAGTAGAAACTCGCCCGATTAGAACGGTATGTGTATTTTTCCCCTAGCCCATTCTGGTTAATCGTTTGGAGCAGGAGAATTGCGAAAAATTTGTTGTCTTCTCAACCATTTCTCAGCTTCAAAGTCCCATATCTCACGAACGGATTGACCAAACCCAAAAATTCCTGCTGCGTCTGAAAGTAGAAACTCACCCGATAACAGCGGTATGTGTATTTTTCCCTAGGCCATTCTGGTTAAGCGTTCGGATCAGCAGAATTGCGAAAAATTTGTTGCCTTCTCAACCATTTCTTGGCTTCAAACTCCCATATCTCGCGAACGGAACGACCTAACCCAAAAATTCCTTTTGCGTCTGAAACTAGAAGCTCGCCCGATCACAACGGTATGTGTATTTTTTCCCTAGGCCATTCTGGTTAAGCGTTTGGAGCAGCAGAATTGCGAAAAATTTTTTGCCTTCTCAACCATTTCTTGGTTTCAAACTCCCATATCTCGCGAACGGGTTGACCTAACCCAAAAATTCCTATTGCATCTGAAAGTAGAAACTTGCCCGATTACAACGGTATGTGTATTTTTTCCGTAGGCCATTCTGGTTAAGCGTTTGGAGCAGCAGAATTGCGAAAAATTTTTTGCCCTCTCAACCATTTCTTGGCTTCAAACTCCCATATCTCGCGAACGGATTGACCTAACCGAAAAATCCCTATTGCATCTGAAAGTAGAAACTCGCCCGATTACAACGGTACGTGTATTTTTCCCCTAGGCCATTCTGGTTAAGCGATTGGAGCAGCAGAAGTGCGAAAAATTTGTTGTCTTCCCAACCATTTCTTGGCTTCAAACTCCCATATCTCGCAAACGGATTGACCTAACCCAAAAATTCCTATTGCATCTGAAAGTAGAAACTCGCCCGGTTACAACGGTATGTGTATTTTTTCCTTAGGCCATTCTGGTTAAGCGTTTGGAGCAGCAGAATTGCGAAAAATTTTTTGCCCTCTCAACCATTTCTTGGCTTCAAACTCCCATATCTCGCGAACGGATTGACCTAACCGAAAAATCCCTATTGCATCTGAAAGTAGAAACTCGCCCGATTACAACGGTACGTGTATTTTTCCCCTAGGCCATTCTGGTTAACCGATTGGAGCAGCAGAAGTGCGAAAAATTTGTTGTCTTGTCAACCATTTCTTAGCTTCAAACTCCCATATCTCGCGAACGGATTGACCCAACCCAAAAATTCCTATTGCATCTGAAAGCAGAAACTCGCCCGATTACAACGGTATGCGTATTTTTTCCATAGGCCATTCTGGTTAAGCGTTTGGAGCAGCAGAATTGCGAAAAATTTGTTGTCTTCTCAATCATTTCTTAGCTTCAAACTCTCATACCTTGCGAACGGATTGACGTAACCCAAAAATTCCTATTGCATCTGAAAGTAGAAACTCGCCCGATTACAAAGGTATGTGTATTTTTCCTCTAGGCCATTCTTGTTAAGCGTTTGGAGCAGCAGAAGTGCGAAAAATTTGTTGTGTTGTTAACCATTTCTTAGATTCAAAGTCCCATATCTCGCGAACGGATTGACCCAACCCAAAAATTCCTATTGCATCTGAAAGCAGAAACTCGCCCGATTACAACGGTATGCGTAATTTTTCCCTAGGCCATTCTGGTTAAGCGTTTGGAGCAGCAGAAGTGCGAAAAATTTGTTGTCTTCTCAACCATTTCTTAGATTCAAACTCCCATATCTCGCGAACGGATTGACCAAACCCAAAAATTCCTGCTGCGTCTGAAAGTAGAAACTCGTCCGATTACAACGATATGCGTATTTTTTCCCTAGGCCATTCTGGTTAAGCGTTTGGAGTAGCAGAATTGCGAAAAATGTTTTGCCTTCTCAACCATTTCTCGGTTTCAAACTCCCATATCTCGCGAACGGATTGACCTAACCCAAAAATTCCTATTGCATCTGAAAGTAGAAACTCGCCCGATTACAACAGTACGTGTATTTTTTCCCTAGGCCACTCTGGTTAAGCGTTCGGATCAGCAGAATTGCGAAAAATTTGTTGCCTTCTCAACCATTTCTTGGCTTCAAACTCCCATATCTCGCGAACGGATCGACCTAACCCAAAAATTCCTTTTGCGTCTGAAAGTAGAAGCTCGCCCGATCACAACGGTATGTGTACTTTTTCCCTAGGCCATTCTGGTTAAGCGTTTGGAGCAGCAGAATTTCGAAAAATTTTTTGCCTTCTCAACCATTTCTTGGCTTCAAACTCCCATATCTCGCGAACGGTTTGACCTAACCCAAAAATTCCTATTGCATCTGAAAGTAGAAACTTGCCCGATTACAACTGTATGAGTATTTTTTCCCTAGGCCATTCTGGTTAAGCGTTTGGAGCAGCAGAAGTGCGAAAAATTTGTTGTCTTCTCAACCATTTCTTAGCTTCAAACTCCCATATCTCGCGAACGGATTGACCAAACCCAAAAATTCCTTCTGCGTCTAAAAGTAGAAACTCGCCCGATTACAACGGCATGTGTATTTTTTCCCGAGGCCATTCTGGTTAAGCGTTTGGAGCAGCAGAATTGCGAAAAATTTGTTCTCTTCTCAACCATTTCTTAGCTTCAAAGTCCCTTATCTCGCGAACGGATTGACCTAACCCAAAAATTCCTATTGCATCTGAAAGTAGAAACGCGCCCGATTACAACGGTATGTGTATTTTTTCCCTAGGCCATTCTGGTTAAGCGTTTGGAGCAGCAGAAGTGCGAAAAATTTGTTGTCTTCTCAACCATTTCATAGCTTCAAACTCCCATATCTCGCGAACGGATTGACCTAACCCAAAAATTCCTATTGCATCTGAAAGTAGAAACTCGCCCGATTACTACGCTACGTGTATTTTTCCCCTAGGCCATTCTGGTTAAGCGTTTGGAGCAGCAGAAGTGCGAAAAATTTGTTGTCTTCTCAACCATTTCTTAGTTTCATACTCCCATATCTCGCGAACGGATTGACCTAACCCAAAAATTCCTGTTGCATCTGAAAGTAGAAACTCGCCCAATTACAACGGTATGTGTATTTTTTCCCTAGGCCATTCTGGTTAAGCGTTTGGAGCAGCAGAATTGCGAAAAATTTTTTGCTTCTCAACCATTTCTTGTCTTCAAACTCCCATATCTCGCGAACGGATTGACCTAACCCAAAAATTCCTGTTGCATCTGAAAGTAGAAACTCGCCCGATTACAACGGTATGTGTATTTTTTCCCTAGGCCGTTCTGGTTAAGCGTTTGGAGCAGCAGAATTGCGAAAAATTGTATGCCTTCTCAACCATTTCTTGGCTTCAAACTCCCACATCTCGCGAACGGATTGACCTAACCCAAAAATTCCTGTTGCGTGTGAAAGTAGAAACTCGCCCGATTACAACGGTATGTGTATTTTTTCCCTAGCCCATTCTGGTTAAGCGTTTGAGGCAGCAGAATTGCGAAAAATTTGTTGTCTTCTCAACCATTTCTTAGCTTCAAAGTCCCATATCTCACGAACGGATTGACCAAACCCAAAAATTCCTGCTGCGTCTAAAAGTAGAAACTCTCCCGATTACAACGATATGCGTATTTTTTCCCTAGGCCATTCTGGTTAAGCGTTTGGAGCAGCAGAATTGCGAAAAATTTGTTCTCTTCTCAACCATTTCTTAGCTTCAAAGTCCCTTATCTCGCGAACGGATTGACCTAACCCGAAAATTCCTATTGCATTTGAAAGTAGAAACTCGCCCGATTACAACGGTACGTGTATTTTTCCCCTAGGCCATTCTGGTTAAGCGATTGGAGCAGCAGAAGTGCGAAAAATTTGTTGTCTTGTCAACCATTTCTTAGCTTCAAAGTGCCATATCTCGCGAACGGATTGACCTAACCCAAAACTTCCTATTGTAACTGAAAGTAGAAACTCGCCCGATTACAACGGTATGTGTATTTTTTCCCTAGGCCATTCAGGTTAAGCGTTTGGAGCAGCAGAATTGTGAAAAATTTTTTGCCTTCTCTACCATTTCTTGGCTTCAAACTCCCATATCTCGCGAACGGATTGACCTAACCCAAAAATTCCTATTGCATCTGAAAGTAGATACTCGCCCGATTACAACGGTATGTGTATTTTTCGCCTAGGCCATTCTGGTTAAGCGTTTGGAGCATCAGAATTGCGAAAAATTTGTCGTCTTCTCAATCATTTCTTAGCTTCAAACTCTCATACCTTGCGAACGGATTGACCTAACCCAAAAATTCCTATGGCATTTGAAAGTAGAAACTCGCCCGATTACAACGGTACGTGTATTTTTCCCCTAGGCCATTCTGGATAACCGATTGGAGCAGCAGAAGTGCGAAAAATTTGTTGTCTTGTCAACCATTTCTTAGCTTCAAAGTCCCATATCTCGCGAACGGATTGACCTAACCCAAAAATTCCTATTGCATCTGAAAGTAGAAACTCGCCCGATTACAACGGTATGTGTATTTTTTCCCTAGGCCATTCTGGTTAAGCGTTTGGAGCAGCAGAAGTGCGAAAAATTTGTTGTCTTCTCAACCATTTCTTAGCTTCAAACTCCCATATCTCGCGAACGGATTGACCTAACCCAAAAATTCCTATTGCATCTGAAAGTAGAAACTCGCCCGATTACTACGGTACGTGTATTTTTCCCCTAGGCCATTCTGGTTAAGCGTTTGGAGCAGCAGAAGTGCGAAAAATTTGTTGTCTTCTCAACCATTTCTTAGTTTCATACTCCCATACCTCGTGAACGGATTGACCTAACCCAAAAATTCCTGTTGCATCTGAAAGTAGAAACTCGCCCGATTACAACGGTATTTGTATTTTTTCCCTAGGCCATTCTGGTTAAGCGTTTGGAGCAGCAGAAGTGCGAAAAATTTGTTGTCTTCTCAACCATTTCTAAGCTTCAAACTCCCATATCTCGCGAACGGATTGACCTAACCCAAAAATTCCTGTTGCATCTGAAAGTAGAAACTCGCCCGATTACAACGGTATGTGTATTTTTTCCCTAGGCCATTCTGGTTAAGCGTTTGGAGCAGCAGAATTGCGAAAAATTTTTTGCTTCTCAACCATTTCTTGTCTTCAAACTCCCATATCTCGCGAACGGATTGACCTAACCCAAAAATTTCTATTGCATCTGAAAGTAGAAACTCGCCCGATTACAACGGTATGTGTATTTTTTCCCTAGGCCGTTCTGGTTAAGCGTTTGGAGCAGCAGAATTGCGAAAAATTGTTTGCCTTCTCAACCATTTCTTGGCTTCAAACTCCCATATCTCGCGAACGGATTGACCTAACCCAAAAATTCCTGTTGCGTGTGAAAGTAGAAACTCGCCCGATTACAACGGTATGTGTATTTTTTCCCTAGGCCATTCTGGTTAAGCGTTTGGAGCAGCAGAAGTGCGAAAAATTTGTTGTCTTCTCAACCATTTCTTAGATTCAAACTCCCATATCTCGCGAACGGATTGACCTAACCCAAAAATTCCTGTTGCATCTGAAAGTAGAAACTCGCCCGATTACAACGGTATGTGTATTTTTCCCCTAGCCCATTCTGGTTAATCGTTTGGAGCAGGAGAATTGCGAAAAATTTGTTGTCTTCTCAACCATTTCTCAGCTTCAAAGTCCCGTATCTCACGAACGGATTGACCAAACCCAAAAATTCCTGCTGCGTCTGAAAGTAGAAACTCACCCGATAACAGCGGTATGTGTATTTTTTCCCTAGGCCATTCTGGTTAAGCGTTTGGAGCAGCAGAATTGCGAAAAATTTTTTGCTTCTCAACCATTTCTTGTCTTCAAACTCCCATATCTCGCGAACGGATTGACCTAACCCAAAAATTTCTATTGCATCTGAAAGTAGAAACTCGCCCGATTACAACGGTATGTGTATTTTTTCCCTAGGCCGTTCTGGTTAAGCGTTTGGAGCAGCAGAATTGCGAAAAATTGTATGCCTTCTCAACCATTTCTTGGCTTCAAACTCCCATATCTCGCGAACGGATTGACCTAACCCAAAAATTCCTGTTGCGTGTGAAAGTAGAAACTCGCCCGATTACAACGGTATGTGTATTTTTTCCCTAGGCCATTCTGGTTAAGCGTTTGGAGCAGCAGAAGTGCGAAAAATTTGTTGTCTTCTCAACCATTTCTTAGATTCAAACTCCCATATCTCGCGAACGGATTGACCTAACCCAAAAATTCCTGTTGCATCTGAAAGTAGAAACTCGCCCGATTACAACGGTATGTGTATTTTTCCCCTAGCCCATTCTGGTTAATCGTTTGGAGCAGGAGAATTGCGAAAAATTTGTTGTCTTCTCAACCATTTCTCAGCTTCAAAGTCCCATATCTCACGAACGGATTGACCAAACCCAAAAATTGCTGCTGCGTCTGAAAGTAGAAACTCACCCGATAACAGCGGTATGTGTATTTTTCCCTAGGCCATTCTGGTTAAGCGTTTGGAGCAGGAGAATTGCGAAAAATTTGTTGTCTTCTCAACCATTTCTCAGCTTCAAAGTCCCATATCTCACGAACGGATTGACCAAACCCAAAAATTCCTGCTGCGTCTGAAAGTAGAAACTCACCCGATAACAGCGGTATGTGTATTTTTTCCCTAGGCCATTCTGGTTAAGCGTTTGGAGCAGCAGAAGTGCGAAAAATTTGTTGTCTTCTCAACCATTTCTTAGCTTCAAACTCCCTTATCTCGCGAACGGATTGACCTAACCCAAAAATTCCTATTGCATTTGAAAGTAGAAACTCGCCCGATAACAACGGTACGTGTATTTTTCCCCTAGGCCATACTGGTTAACCGATTGGAGCAGCAGAAGTGCGAAAAATTTGTTGTCTTGTCAACCATTTCTTAGCTTCAAACTCCCATATCTCGCGAACGGATTGACCCAACCCAAAAATTCCTATTGCATCTGAAAGTAGAAACGCGCCCGATTACAACGGTATGTGTATTTTTTCCCTAGGCCATTCTGGTTAAGCGTTTGGAGCAGCAGAAGTGCGAAAAATTTGTTGTCTTCTCAACCATTTCATAGCTTCAAACTCCCATATCTCGCGAACGGATTGACCTAACCCAAAAATTCCTATTGCATCTGAAAGTAGAAACTCGCCCGATTACTACGCTACGTGTATTTTTCCCCTAGGCCATTCTGGTTAAGCGTTTGGAGCAGCAGAAGTGCGAAAAATTTGTTGTCTTCTCAACCATTTCTTAGTTTCATACTCCCATATCTCGCGAACGGATTGACCTAACCCAAAAATTCCTGTTGCATCTGAAAGTAGAAACTCGCCCAATTACAACGGTATGTGTATTTTTTCCCTAGGCCATTCTGGTTAAGCGTTTGGAGGCAGCAGAATTGCGAAAAATTTTTTGCTTCTCAACCATTTCTTGTCTTCAAACTCCCATATCTCGCGAACGGATTGACCTAACCCAAAAATTCCTGTTGCATCTGAAAGTAGAAACTCGCCCGATTACAACGGTATGTGTATTTTTTCCCTAGGCCGTTCTGGTTAAGCGTTTGGAGCAGCAGAATTGCGAAAAATTGTATGCCTTCTCACCATTTCTTGGCTTCAAACTCCCACATCTCGCGAACGGATTGACCTAACCCAAAAATTCCTGTTGCGTGTGAAAGTAGAAACTCGCCCGATTACAACGGTATGTGTATTTTTTCCCTAGCCCATTCTGGTTAAGCGTTTGGAGCAGCAGAATTGCGAAAAATTTGTTGTCTTCTCAACCATTTCTTAGCTTCAAAGTCCCATATCTCACGAACGGATTGACCAAACCCAAAAATTCCTGCTGCGTCTAAAAGTAGAGAACTCTCCCGATTACAACGATATGCGTATTTTTTCCCTAGGCCATTCGGTTAAGCGTTTGGAGCAGCAGAATTGCGAAAAATTTGTTCTCTTCTCAACCATTTCTTAGCTTCAAAGTCCCTTATCTCGCGAACGGATTGACCTAACCCGAAAATTCCTATTGCATTTGAAAGTAGAAACTCGCCCGATTACAACGTACGTGTATTTTTCCCCTAGGCCATTCTGGTTAAGCGATTGGAGCAGCAGAAGTGCGAAAAATTTGTTGTCTTGTCAACCATTTCTTAGCTTCAAAGTGCCATATCTCGCGAACGGGATTGACCTAACCCAAAACTTCCTATTGTAACTGAAAGTAGAAACTCGCCCGATTACAACGTATGTGTATTTTTTCCCTAGGCCATTCAGGTTAAGCGTTTGGAGCAGCAGAATTGTGAAAAATTTTTGCCTTCTCTACCATTTCTTGGCTTCAAACTCCCATATCTCGCGAACGGATTGACCTAACCCAAAATTCCTATTGCATCTGAAAGTAGATACTCGCCCGATTACAACGGTATGTGTATTTTTCGCCTAGGCCATTCTGGTTAAGCGTTTGGAGCATCAGAATTGCGAAAAAATTTGTCGTCTTCTCAATCATTTCTTAGCTTCAAACTCTCATACCTTGCGAACGGATTGACCTAACCCAAAAATTCCTATGGCATTTGAAAGTAGAAACTCGCCCGATTACAACGGTACGTGTATTTTTCCCCTAGGCCATTCTGGATAACCGATTGGAGCAGCAGAAGTGCGAAAAATTTGTTGTCTTGTCAACCATTTCTTAGCTTCAAAGTCCCATATCTCGCGAACGGATTGACCTAACCCAAAAATTCCTATTGCATCTGAAAGTAGAAACTCGCCCGATTACAACGGTATGTGTATTTTTTCCCTAGGCCATTCTGGTTAAGCGTTTGGAGCAGCAGAAGTGCGAAAAATTTGTTGTCTTCTCAACCATTTCTTAGCTTCAAACTCCCATATCTCGCGAACGGATTGACCTAACCCAAAAATTCCTATTGCATCTGAAAGTAGAAACTCGCCCGATTACTACGGTACGTGTATTTTTCCCCTAGGCCATTCTGGTTAAGCGTTTGGAGCAGCAGAAGTGCGAAAAATTTGTTGTCTTCTCAACCATTTCTTAGTTTCATACTCCCATACCTCGTGAACGGATTGACCTAACCCAAAAATTCCTGTTGCATCTGAAAGTAGAAACTCGCCCGATTACAACGGTATTTGTATTTTTTCCCTAGGCCATTCTGGTTAAGCGTTTGGAGCAGCAGAAGTGCGAAAAATTTGTTGTCTTCTCAACCATTTCTAAGCTTCAAACTCCCATATCTCGCGAACGGATTGACCTAACCCAAAAATTCCTGTTGCATCTGAAAGTAGAAACTCGCCCGATTACAACGGTATGTGTATTTTTTCCCTAGGCCATTCTGGTTAAGCGTTTGGAGCAGCAGAATTGCGAAAAATTTTTTGCTTCTCAACCATTTCTTGTCTTCAAACTCCCATATCTCGCGAACGGATTGACCTAACCCAAAAATTTCTATTGCATCTGAAAGTAGAAACTCGCCCGATTACAACGGTATGTGTATTTTTTCCCTAGGCCGTTCTGGTTAAGCGTTTGGAGCAGCAGAATTGCGAAAAATTGTTTGCCTTCTCAACCATTTCTTGGCTTCAAACTCCCATATCTCGCGAACGGATTGACCTAACCCAAAAATTCCTGTTGCGTGTGAAAGTAGAAACTCGCCCGATTACAACGGTATGTGTATTTTTTCCCTAGGCCATTCTGGTTAAGCGTTTGGAGCAGCAGAAGTGCGAAAAATTTGTTGTCTTCTCAACCATTTCTTAGATTCAAACTCCCATATCTCGCGAACGGATTGACCTAACCCAAAAATTCCTGTTGCATCTGAAAGTAGAAACTCGCCCGATTACAACGGTATGTGTATTTTTCCCCTAGCCCATTCTGGTTAATCGTTTGGAGCAGGAGAATTGCGAAAAATTTGTTGTCTTCTCAACCATTTCTCAGCTTCAAAGTCCCGTATCTCACGAACGGATTGACCAAACCCAAAAATTCCTGCTGCGTCTGAAAGTAGAAACTCACCCGATAACAGCGGTATGTGTATTTTTTCCCTAGGCCATTCTGGTTAAGCGTTTGGAGCAGCAGAATTGCGAAAAATTTTTTGCTTCTCAACCATTTCTTGTCTTCAAACTCCCATATCTCGCGAACGGATTGACCTAACCCAAAAATTTCTATTGCATCTGAAAGTAGAAACTCGCCCGATTACAACGGTATGTGTATTTTTTCCCTAGGCCGTTCTGGTTAAGCGTTTGGAGCAGCAGAATTGCGAAAAATTGTATGCCTTCTCAACCATTTCTTGGCTTCAAACTCCCATATCTCGCGAACGGATTGACCTAACCCAAAAATTCCTGTTGCGTGTGAAAGTAGAAACTCGCCCGATTACAACGGTATGTGTATTTTTTCCCTAGGCCATTCTGGTTAAGCGTTTGGAGCAGCAGAATTGCGAAAAATTTTTTGCTTCTCAACCATTTCTTGTCTTCAAACTCCCATATCTCGCGAACGGATTGACCTAACCCAAAAATTTCTATTGCATCTGAAAGTAGAAACTCGCCCGATTACAACGGTACGTGTATTTTTCCCCTAGGCCATTCTGGTTAACCGATTGGAGCAGCAGAAGTGCGAAAAATTTGTTGTCTTGTCAACCATTTCTTAGCTTCAAACTCCCATATCTCGCGAACGGATTGACCCAACCCAAAAATTCCTATTGCATCTGAAAGCAGAAACTCGCCCGATTACAACGGTATGCGTATTTTTTCCATAGGCCATTCTGGTTAAGCGTTTGGAGCAGCAGAATTGCGAAAAATTTGTTGTCTTCTCAATCATTTCTTAGCTTCAAACTCTCATACCTTGCGAACGGATTGACGTAACCCAAAAATTCCTATTGCATCTGAAAGTAGAAACTCGCCCGATTACAAAGGTATGTGTATTTTTCCTCTAGGCCATTCTTGTTAAGCGTTTGGAGCAGCAGAAGTGCGAAAAATTTGTTGTGTTGTTAACCATTTCTTAGATTCAAAGTCCCATATCTCGCGAACGGATTGACCCAACCCAAAAATTCCTATTGCATCTGAAAGCAGAAACTCGCCCGATTACAACGGTATGCGTAATTTTTCCCTAGGCCATTCTGGTTAAGCGTTTGGAGCAGCAGAAGTGCGAAAAATTTGTTGTCTTCTCAACCATTTCTTAGATTCAAACTCCCATATCTCGCGAACGGATTGACCAAACCCAAAAATTCCTGCTGCGTCTGAAAGTAGAAACTCGTCCGATTACAACGATATGCGTATTTTTTCCCTAGGCCATTCTGGTTAAGCGTTTGGAGTAGCAGAATTGCGAAAAATGTTTTGCCTTCTCAACCATTTCTCGGTTTCAAACTCCCATATCTCGCGAACGGATTGACCTAACCCAAAAATTCCTATTGCATCTGAAAGTAGAAACTCGCCCGATTACAACAGTACGTGTATTTTTTCCCTAGGCCACTCTGGTTAAGCGTTCGGATCAGCAGAATTGCGAAAAATTTGTTGCCTTCTCAACCATTTCTTGGCTTCAAACTCCCATATCTCGCGAACGGATCGACCTAACCCAAAAATTCCTTTTGCGTCTGAAAGTAGAAGCTCGCCCGATCACAACGGTATGTGTACTTTTTCCCTAGGCCATTCTGGTTAAGCGTTTGGAGCAGCAGAATTTCGAAAAATTTTTTGCCTTCTCAACCATTTCTTGGCTTCAAACTCCCATATCTCGCGAACGGTTTGACCTAACCCAAAAATTCCTATTGCATCTGAAAGTAGAAACTTGCCCGATTACAACTGTATGAGTATTTTTTCCCTAGGCCATTCTGGTTAAGCGTTTGGAGCAGCAGAAGTGCGAAAAATTTGTTGTCTTCTCAACCATTTCTTAGCTTCAAACTCCCATATCTCGCGAACGGATTGACCAAACCCAAAAATTCCTTCTGCGTCTAAAAGTAGAAACTCGCCCGATTACAACGGCATGTGTATTTTTTCCCGAGGCCATTCTGGTTAAGCGTTTGGAGCAGCAGAATTGCGAAAAATTTGTTCTCTTCTCAACCATTTCTTAGCTTCAAAGTCCCTTATCTCGCGAACGGATTGACCTAACCCAAAAATTCCTATTGCATCTGAAAGTAGAAACGCGCCCGATTACAACGGTATGTGTATTTTTTCCCTAGGCCATTCTGGTTAAGCGTTTGGAGCAGCAGAAGTGCGAAAAATTTGTTGTCTTCTCAACCATTTCATAGCTTCAAACTCCCATATCTCGCGAACGGATTGACCTAACCCAAAAATTCCTATTGCATCTGAAAGTAGAAACTCGCCCGATTACTACGCTACGTGTATTTTTCCCCTAGGCCATTCTGGTTAAGCGTTTGGAGCAGCAGAAGTGCGAAAAATTTGTTGTCTTCTCAACCATTTCTTAGTTTCATACTCCCATATCTCGCGAACGGATTGACCTAACCCAAAAATTCCTGTTGCATCTGAAAGTAGAAACTCGCCCAATTACAACGGTATGTGTATTTTTTCCCTAGGCCATTCTGGTTAAGCGTTTGGAGCAGCAGAATTGCGAAAAATTTTTTGCTTCTCAACCATTTCTTGTCTTCAAACTCCCATATCTCGCGAACGGATTGACCTAACCCAAAAATTCCTGTTGCATCTGAAAGTAGAAACTCGCCCGATTACAACGGTATGTGTATTTTTTCCCTAGGCCGTTCTGGTTAAGCGTTTGGAGCAGCAGAATTGCGAAAAATTGTATGCCTTCTCAACCATTTCTTGGCTTCAAACTCCCACATCTCGCGAACGGATTGACCTAACCCAAAAATTCCTGTTGCGTGTGAAAGTAGAAACTCGCCCGATTACAACGGTATGTGTATTTTTTCCCTAGCCCATTCTGGTTAAGCGTTTGGAGCAGCAGAATTGCGAAAAATTTGTTGTCTTCTCAACCATTTCTTAGCTTCAAAGTCCCATATCTCACGAACGGATTGACCAAACCCAAAAATTCCTGCTGCGTCTAAAAGTAGAAACTCTCCCGATTACAACGATATGCGTATTTTTTCCCTAGGCCATTCTGGTTAAGCGTTTGGAGCAGCAGAATTGCGAAAAATTTGTTCTCTTCTCAACCATTTCTTAGCTTCAAAGTCCCTTATCTCGCGAACGGATTGACCTAACCCGAAAATTCCTATTGCATTTGAAAGTAGAAACTCGCCCGATTACAACGGTACGTGTATTTTTCCCCTAGGCCATTCTGGTTAAGCGATTGGAGCAGCAGAAGTGCGAAAAATTTGTTGTCTTGTCAACCATTTCTTAGCTTCAAAGTGCCATATCTCGCGAACGGATTGACCTAACCCAAAACTTCCTATTGTAACTGAAAGTAGAAACTCGCCCGATTACAACGGTATGTGTATTTTTTCCCTAGGCCATTCAGGTTAAGCGTTTGGAGCAGCAGAATTGTGAAAAATTTTTTGCCTTCTCTACCATTTCTTGGCTTCAAACTCCCATATCTCGCGAACGGATTGACCTAACCCAAAAATTCCTATTGCATCTGAAAGTAGATACTCGCCCGATTACAACGGTATGTGTATTTTTCGCCTAGGCCATTCTGGTTAAGCGTTTGGAGCATCAGAATTGCGAAAAATTTGTCGTCTTCTCAATCATTTCTTAGCTTCAAACTCTCATACCTTGCGAACGGATTGACCTAACCCAAAAATTCCTATGGCATTTGAAAGTAGAAACTCGCCCGATTACAACGGTACGTGTATTTTTCCCCTAGGCCATTCTGGATAACCGATTGGAGCAGCAGAAGTGCGAAAAATTTGTTGTCTTGTCAACCATTTCTTAGCTTCAAAGTCCCATATCTCGCGAACGGATTGACCTAACCCAAAAATTCCTATTGCATCTGAAAGTAGAAACTCGCCCGATTACAACGGTATGTGTATTTTTTCCCTAGGCCATTCTGGTTAAGCGTTTGGAGCAGCAGAAGTGCGAAAAATTTGTTGTCTTCTCAACCATTTCTTAGCTTCAAACTCCCATATCTCGCGAACGGATTGACCTAACCCAAAAATTCCTATTGCATCTGAAAGTAGAAACTCGCCCGATTACTACGGTACGTGTATTTTTCCCCTAGGCCATTCTGGTTAAGCGTTTGGAGCAGCAGAAGTGCGAAAAATTTGTTGTCTTCTCAACCATTTCTTAGTTTCATACTCCCATACCTCGTGAACGGATTGACCTAACCCAAAAATTCCTGTTGCATCTGAAAGTAGAAACTCGCCCGATTACAACGGTATTTGTATTTTTTCCCTAGGCCATTCTGGTTAAGCGTTTGGAGCAGCAGAAGTGCGAAAAATTTGTTGTCTTCTCAACCATTTCTAAGCTTCAAACTCCCATATCTCGCGAACGGATTGACCTAACCCAAAAATTCCTGTTGCATCTGAAAGTAGAAACTCGCCCGATTACAACGGTATGTGTATTTTTTCCCTAGGCCATTCTGGTTAAGCGTTTGGAGCAGCAGAATTGCGAAAAATTTTTTGCTTCTCAACCATTTCTTGTCTTCAAACTCCCATATCTCGCGAACGGATTGACCTAACCCAAAAATTTCTATTGCATCTGAAAGTAGAAACTCGCCCGATTACAACGGTATGTGTATTTTTTCCCTAGGCCGTTCTGGTTAAGCGTTTGGAGCAGCAGAATTGCGAAAAATTGTTTGCCTTCTCAACCATTTCTTGGCTTCAAACTCCCATATCTCGCGAACGGATTGACCTAACCCAAAAATTCCTGTTGCGTGTGAAAGTAGAAACTCGCCCGATTACAACGGTATGTGTATTTTTTCCCTAGGCCATTCTGGTTAAGCGTTTGGAGCAGCAGAAGTGCGAAAAATTTGTTGTCTTCTCAACCATTTCTTAGATTCAAACTCCCATATCTCGCGAACGGATTGACCTAACCCAAAAATTCCTGTTGCATCTGAAAGTAGAAACTCGCCCGATTACAACGGTATGTGTATTTTTCCCCTAGCCCATTCTGGTTAATCGTTTGGAGCAGGAGAATTGCGAAAAATTTGTTGTCTTCTCAACCATTTCTCAGCTTCAAAGTCCCGTATCTCACGAACGGATTGACCAAACCCAAAAATTCCTGCTGCGTCTGAAAGTAGAAACTCACCCGATAACAGCGGTATGTGTATTTTTTCCCTAGGCCATTCTGGTTAAGCGTTTGGAGCAGCAGAATTGCGAAAAATTTTTTGCTTCTCAACCATTTCTTGTCTTCAAACTCCCATATCTCGCGAACGGATTGACCTAACCCAAAAATTTCTATTGCATCTGAAAGTAGAAACTCGCCCGATTACAACGGTATGTGTATTTTTTCCCTAGGCCGTTCTGGTTAAGCGTTTGGAGCAGCAGAATTGCGAAAAATTGTATGCCTTCTCAACCATTTCTTGGCTTCAAACTCCCATATCTCGCGAACGGATTGACCTAACCCAAAAATTCCTGTTGCGTGTGAAAGTAGAAACTCGCCCGATTACAACGGTATGTGTATTTTTTCCCTAGGCCATTCTGGTTAAGCGTTTGGAGCAGCAGAAGTGCGAAAAATTTGTTGTCTTCTCAACCATTTCTTAGATTCAAACTCCCATATCTCGCGAACGGATTGACCTAACCCAAAAATTCCTGTTGCATCTGAAAGTAGAAACTCGCCCGATTACAACGGTATGTGTATTTTTCCCCTAGCCCATTCTGGTTAATCGTTTGGAGCAGGAGAATTGCGAAAAATTTGTTGTCTTCTCAACCATTTCTCAGCTTCAAAGTCCCATATCTCACGAACGGATTGACCAAACCCAAAAATTGCTGCTGCGTCTGAAAGTAGAAACTCACCCGATAACAGCGGTATGTGTATTTTTCCCTAGGCCATTCTGGTTAAGCGTTTGGAGCAGGAGAATTGCGAAAAATTTGTTGTCTTCTCAACCATTTCTCAGCTTCAAAGTCCCATATCTCACGAACGGATTGACCAAACCCAAAAATTCCTGCTGCGTCTGAAAGTAGAAACTCACCCGATAACAGCGGTATGTGTATTTTTTCCCTAGGCCATTCTGGTTAAGCGTTTGGAGCAGCAGAAGTGCGAAAAATTTGTTGTCTTCTCAACCATTTCTTAGCTTCAAACTCCCTTATCTCGCGAACGGATTGACCTAACCCAAAAATTCCTATTGCATTTGAAAGTAGAAACTCGCCCGATAACAACGGTACGTGTATTTTTCCCCTAGGCCATACTGGTTAACCGATTGGAGCAGCAGAAGTGCGAAAAATTTGTTGTCTTGTCAACCATTTCTTAGCTTCAAACTCCCATATCTCGCGAACGGATTGACCCAACCCAAAAATTCCTATTGCATCTGAAAGTAGAAACTCGCCCGATTACAACGGTATGTGTATTTTTTCCGTAGGCCATTCTGGTTAAGCGTTTGGAGCAGCAGAATTGCGAAAAATTTTTTGCCCTCTCAACCATTTCTTGGCTTCAAACTCCCATATCTCGCGAACGGATTGACCTAACCGAAAAATCCCTATTGCATCTGAAAGTAGAAACTCGCCCGATTACAACGGTACGTGTATTTTTCCCCTAGGCCATTCTGGTTAAGCGATTGGAGCAGCAGAAGTGCGAAAAATTTGTTGTCTTCCCAAACATTTCTTGGCTTCAAACTCCCATATCTCGCAAACGGATTGACCTAACCCAAAAATTCCTATTGCATCTGAAAGTAGAAACTCGCCCGGTTACAACGGTATGTGTATTTTTTCCTTAGGCCATTCTGGTTAAGCGTTTGGAGCAGCAGAATTGCGAAAAATTTTTTGCCCTCTCAACCATTTCTTGGCTTCAAACTCCCATATGTCGCGAACGGATTGACCTAACCGAAAAATCCCTATTGCATCTGAAAGTAGAAACTCGCCCGATTACAACGGTATGCGTATTTTTTCCCTAGGCCATTCTGGTTAAGCGTTTGGAGCAGCAGAATTGCGAAAAATTTGTTGTCTTCTCAATCATTTCTTAGCTTCAAACTCTCATACCTTGCGAACGGATTGACGTAACCCAAAAATTCCTATTGCATCTGAAAGTAGAAACTCGCCCGATTACAAAGGTATGTGTATTTTTCCCCTAGGCCATTCTTGTTAAGCGTTTGGAGCAGCAGAAGTGCGAAAAATTTGTTGTGTTGTTAACCATTTCTTAGATTCAAAGTCCCATATCTCGCGAACGGATTGACCTAACCCAAAACTTCCTATTGTAACTGAAAGTAGAAACTCGCCCGATTACAACGATATGCGTATTTTTTCCCTAGGCCATTCTGGTTAAGCGTTTGGAGCAGCAGAATTGTGAAAAATTTTTTGCCTTCTCTACCATTTCTTGGCTTCAAACTCCCATATCTCGCGAACGGATTGACCAAACGCAAATATTCCTATTGCATCTGAAAGTAGAAAATCGCTCGATTACAACGGTATGCGTAATTTTTCCCTAGGCCATTCTGGTTAAGCGTTTGGAGCAGCAGAAGTGCGAAAAATTTGTTGTCTTCTCAACCATTTCTTAGATTCAAACTCCCATATCTCGCGAACGGATTGACCAAACCCAAAAATTCCTGCTGCGTCTGAAAGTAGAAACTCGTCCGATTACAACGATATGCGTATTTTTTCCCTAGGCCATTCTGGTTAAGCGTTTGGAGTAGCAGAATTGCGAAAAATGTCTTGCCTTCTCAACCATTTCTCGGTTTCAAACTCCCATATCTCGCGAACGGATTGACCTAACCCAAAAATTCCTATTGCATCTGAAAGTAGAAACTCGCCCGATTACAACAGTACGTGTATTTTTTCCCTAGGCCACTCTGGTTAAGCGTTCGGATCAGCAGAATTGCGAAAAATTTGTTGCCTTCTCAACCATTTCTTGGCTTCAAACTCCCATATCTCGCGAACGGATCGACCTAACCCAAAAATTCCTTTTGCGTCTGAAAGTAGAAGCTCGCCCGATCACAACGGTATGTGTATTTTTTCCCTAGGCCATTCTGGTTAAGCGTTTGGAGCAGCAGAATTGCGAAAAATTTGTTGCCTTCTCAACCATTTCTTGGCTTCAAACTGCCATATCTCGCGAACGGATTGACCTAACCCAAAAATTCCTATTGCGTGTGAAAGTAGAAACTCGCCCGATTAGAACGGTATGTGTATTTTTCCCCTAGCCCATTCTGGTTAATCGTTTGGAGCAGGAGAATTGCGAAAAATTTGTTGTCTTCTCAACCATTTGTCAGCTTCAAAGTCCCATATCTCACGAACGGATTGACCAAACCCAAAAATTCCTATTGCATCTGAAAGTAGAAACTCGCCCGATTACAACAGTACGTGTATTTTTTCCCTAGGCCACTCTGGTTAAGCGTTCGGATCAGCAGAATTGCGAAAAATTTGTTGCCTTCTCAACCATTTCTTGGCTTCAAACTCCCATATCTCGCGAACGGATCGACCTAACCCAAAAATTCCTTTTGCGTCTGAAAGTAGAAGCTTGCCCGATCACAACGGTATGTGTATTTTTTCCCTAGGCCGTTCTGGTTAAGCGTTTGGAGCAGCAGAATTGCGAAAAATTTGTTGCCTTCTCAACCATTTCTTGGCTTCAAACTGCCATATCTCGCGAACGGATTGAACTAACCCAAAAATTCCTATTGCATCTGAAAGTAGAAACTCGCCCGACTACAGCGGTATGTGTATTTTTCCCTAGGCCATTCTGGTTAAGCGTTCGGATCAGCAGAATTGCGAAAAATTGTATGCCTTCTCAACCATTTCTTGGCTTCAAACTCCCATATCTCGCGAACGGATTGACCTAACCCAAAAATTCCTGTTGCGTGTGAAAGTAGAAACTCGCCCGATTAGAACGGTATGTGTATTTTTCCCCTAGCCCATTCTGGTTAATCGTTTGGAGCACGAGAATTGCGAAAAATTTGTTGTCTTCTCAACCATTTCTCAGCTTCAAAGTCCCATATCTCACGAACGGATTGACCAAACCCAATAATTCCTGCTGCGTCTGAAAGTAGAAACTCACCCGATTACAGCGGTATGTGTATTTTTTCCCTAGGCCATTCTGGTTAAGCGTTTGGAGCAGCAGAAGTGCGAAAAATTTGTTGTCTTCTCAACCATTTCTTAGCTTCAAACTCCCTTATCTCGCGAACGGATTGACCTAACCCAAAAATTCCTATTGCATTTGAAAGTAGAAACTCGCCCGATTACAACGGTACGTGTATTTTTCCCCTAGGCCATACTGGTTAACCGATTGGAGCAGCAGAAGTGCGAAAAATTTGTTGTCTTGTCAACCATTTCTTAGCTTCAAACTCCCATATCTCGCGAACGGATTGACCCAACCCAAAAATTCCTATTGCATCTGAAAGTAGAAACTCGCCCGATTACAACGGTATGTGTATTTTTTCCGTAGGCCATTCTGGTTAAGCGTTTGGAGCAGCAGAATTGCGAAAAATTTTTTGCCCTCTCAACCATTTCTTGGCTTCAAACTCCCATATCTCGCGAACGGATTGACCTAACCGAAAAATCCCTATTGCATCTGAAAGTAGAAACTCGCCCGATTACAACGGTACGTGTATTTTTCCCCTAGGCCATTCTGGTTAAGCGATTGGAGCAGCAGAAGTGCGAAAAATTTGTTGTCTTCCCAAACATTTCTTGGCTTCAAACTCCCATATCTCGCAAACGGATTGACCTAACCCAAAAATTCCTATTGCATCTGAAAGTAGAAACTCGCCCGGTTACAACGGTATGTGTATTTTTTCCTTAGGCCATTCTGGTTAAGCGTTTGGAGCAGCAGAATTGCGAAAAATTTTTTGCCCTCTCAACCATTTCTTGGCTTCAAACTCCCATATCTCGCGAACGGATTGACCTAACCGAAAAATCCCTATTGCATCTGAAAGTAGAAACTCGCCCGATTACAACGGTATGCGTATTTTTTCCCTAGGCCATTCTGGTTAAGCGTTTGGAGCAGCAGAATTGCGAAAAATTTGTTGTCTTCTCAATCATTTCTTAGCTTCAAACTCTCATACCTTGCGAACGGATTGACGTAACCCAAAAATTCCTATTGCATCTGAAAGTAGAAACTCGCCCGATTACAAAGGTATGTGTATTTTTCCCCTAGGCCATTCTTGTTAAGCGTTTGGAGCAGCAGAAGTGCGAAAAATTTGTTGTGTTGTTAACCATTTCTTAGATTCAAAGTCCCATATCTCGCGAACGGATTGACCTAACCCAAAACTTCCTATTGTAACTGAAAGTAGAAACTCGCCCGATTACAACGATATGCGTATTTTTTCCCTAGGCCATTCTGGTTAAGCGTTTGGAGCAGCAGAATTGTGAAAAATTTTTTGCCTTCTCTACCATTTCTTGGCTTCAAACTCCCATATCTCGCGAACGGATTGACCAAACGCAAATATTCCTATTGCATCTGAAAGTAGAAAATCGCTCGATTACAACGGTATGCGTAATTTTTCCCTAGGCCATTCTGGTTAAGCGTTTGGAGCAGCAGAAGTGCGAAAAATTTGTTGTCTTCTCAACCATTTCTTGGCTTCAAACTCCCATATCTCGCGAACGGATCGACCTAACCCAAAAATTCCTTTTGCGTCTGAAAGTAGAAGCTTGCCCGATCACAACGGTATGTGTATTTTTTCCCTAGGCCGTTCTGGTTAAGCGTTTGGAGCAGCAGAATTGCGAAAAATTTGTTGCCTTCTCAACCATTTCTTGGCTTCAAACTGCCATATCTCGCGAACGGATTGAACTAACCCAAAAATTCCTATTGCATCTGAAAGTAGAAACTCGCCCGACTACAGCGGTATGTGTATTTTTCCCTAGGCCATTCTGGTTAAGCGTTCGGATCAGCAGAATTGCGAAAAATTGTATGCCTTCTCAACCATTTCTTGGCTTCAAACTCCCATATCTCGCGAACGGATTGACCTAACCCAAAAATTCCTGTTGCGTGTGAAAGTAGAAACTCGCCCGATTAGAACGGTATGTGTATTTTTCCCCTAGCCCATTCTGGTTAATCGTTTGGAGCACGAGAATTGCGAAAAATTTGTTGTCTTCTCAACCATTTCTCAGCTTCAAAGTCCCATATCTCACGAACGGATTGACCAAACCCAATAATTCCTGCTGCGTCTGAAAGTAGAAACTCACCCGATTACAGCGGTATGTGTATTTTTTCCCTAGGCCATTCTGGTTAAGCGTTTGGAGCAGCAGAATTGCGAAAAATTTTTTGCCTTCTCAACCATTTCTTGGCTTCAAACTCCCATATCTCGCGAACGGGTTGACCTAACCCAAAAATTCCTATTGCATCTGAAAGTAGAAACTTGCCCGATTACAACTGTATGAGTATTTTTTCCCTAGGCCATTCTGGTTAAGCGTTTGGAGCAGCAGAAGTGCGAAAAATTTGTTGTCTTCTCAACCATTTCTTAGCTTCAAACTCCCTTATCTCGCGAACGGATTGACCTAACCCAAAAATTCCTATTGCATTTGAAAGTAGAAACTCGCCCGATTACAACGGTACGTGTATTTTTCCCCTAGGCCATACTGGTTAAGCGATTGGAGCAGCAGAAGTGCGAAAAATTTGTTGTCTTCTCAATCATTTCTTAGCTTCAAACTCTCATACCTTGCGAACGGATTGACGTAACCCAAAAATTCCTATAGCATTTGAAAGAAGATACTCGCCCGATTACAACGGTACGTGTATTTTTCCCCTAGGCCATTCTGGTTAAGCGATTGGAGCAGCAGAAGTGCGAAAAATTTGTTGTCTTCCCAACCATTTCTTGGCTTCAAACTCCCATATCTCGCAAACGGATTGACCTAACCCAAAAATTCCTATTGCATTTGAAAGTAGAAACTCGCCCGATTACAACGGTACGTGTATTTTTCCCCTAGGCCATACTGGTTAAGCGATTGGAGCAGCAGAAGTGCGAAAAATTTGTTGTCTTCTCAACCATTTCTCAGCTTCAAAGTCCCATATCTCACGAACGGATTGACCAAACCCAAAAATTCCTATTGCATTTGAAAGTAGAAACTCGCCCGATTACAACGGTACGTGTATTTTTCCCCTAGGCCATACTGGTTAAGCGATTGGAGCAGCAGAAGTGCGAAAAATTTGTTGTCTTCTCAATCATTTCTTAGCTTCAAACTCTCATACCTTGCGAACGGATTGACGTAACCCAAAAATTCCTATAGCATTTGAAAGAAGATACTCGCCCGATTACAACGGTACATGTATTTTTCCCCTAGGCCATTCTGGTTAAGCGATTGGAGCAGCAGAAGTGCGAAAAATTTGTTGTCTTCCCAACCATTTCTTGGCTTCAAACTCCCATATCTCGCAAACGGATTGACCTAACCCAAAAATTCCTATTGCATCTGAAAGTAGAAACTCGCCCGATTACAACGGTATGTGTATTTTTTCCTTATTCCATTCTGGTTAAGCGTTTGGAGCAGCAGAATTGCGAAAAATTGTATGCCTTCTCAACCATTTCTTGGCTTCAAACTCCCATATCTCGCGAACGGATTGACCTAACCCAAAAATTCCTGTTGCGTGTGAAAGTAGAAACTCGCCCGATTACAACGGTATGTGTATTTTTTCCCTAGCCCATTCTGGTTAAGCGTTTGGAGCAGCAGAATTGCGAAAAATTTGTTGTCTTCTCAACCATTTCTTAGCTTCAAAGTCCCATATCTCACGAACGGATTGACCAAACCCAAAAATTCCTGCTGCGTCTGAAAGTAGAAACTCTCCCGATTACAACGATATGCGTATTTTTTCCCTAGGCCATTCTGGTTAAGCGTTTGGAGCAGCAGAATTGTGAAAAATTTTTTGCCTTCTCTACCATTTCTTGGCTTCAAACTCCCATATCTCGCGAACGGATTGACCAAACGCAAATATTCCTATTGCATCTGAAAGTAGAAACTCGCTCGATTACAACGGTATGCGTAATTTTTCCCTAGGCCATTCTGGTTAAGCGTTTGGAGCAGCAGAAGTGCGAAAAATTTGTTGTCTTCTCAACCATTTCTTAGATTCAAACTCCCATATCTCGCGAACGGATTGACCAAACCCAAAAATTCCTGCTGCGTCTGAAAGTAGAAACTCTCCCGATTACAACGATATGCGTATTTTTTCCCTAGGCCATTCTGGTTAATCGTTTGGAGCAGCAGAATTGTGAAAAATTTTTTGCCTTCTCTACCATTTCTTGGCTTCAAACTCCCATATCTCGCGAACGGATTGACCTAACGCAAATATTCCTATTGCATCTGAAAATAGAAACTCGCTCGATTACAACGGTATGCGTATTTTTTCCCTAGGCCATTCTGGTTAAGCGTTTGGAGCAGCAGAAGTGCGAAAAATTTGTTGTCTTCTCAACCATTTCTTAGATTCAAACTCCCATATCTCGCGAACGGATTGACCTAACCCAAAAATTTCTGTTGCATCTGAAAGTAGAAACTCGCCCGATTACAACGGTATGTGTATTTTTTTCCTAGGCGGTTCTGGTTAAGCGTTTGGAGCAGCAGAATTGCGAAAAATTTTTTGCCTTCTCAACCATTTCTTGGCTTCAAACTGCCATATCTCGCGAACGGATTGACCTAACCCAGAAATTCCTATTGCATCTGAAAGTAGAATCTCGCCCGACTACAGCGGTATGTGTATTTTTCCCTAGGCCATTCTGGTTAAGCGTTCGGAACAGCAGAATTGTGAAAAATTGTATGCCTTCTCAACCATTTCTTGGCTTCAAACTCCCATATCTCGCTAACGGATTGACCTAACCCAAAAATTCCTGTTGCGTGTGAAAGTAGAAACTCGCCCGATTAGAACGATATGTGTATTTTTCCCCTAGCCCATTCTGGTTAATCGTTTGGAGCAGGAGAATTGCGAAAAATTTGTTGTCTTCTCAACCATTTCTCAGCTTCAAAGTCCCATATCTCACGAACGGATTGACCAAACCCAAAAATTCCTGCTGCGTCTGAAAGTAGAAACTCACCCGATAACAGCGGTATGTGTATTTTTCCCTAGGCCATTCTGGTTAAGCGTTCGGATCAGCAGAATTGCGAAAAATTTGTTGCCTTCTCAACCATTTCTTGGCTTCAAACTCCCATATCTCGCGAACGGAACGACCTAACCCAAAAATTCCTTTTGCGTCTGAAACTAGAAGCTCGCCCGATCACAACGGTATGTGTATTTTTTCCCTAGGCCATTCTGGTTAAGCGTTTGGAGCAGCAGAATTGCGAAAAATTTTTTGCCTTCTCAACCATTTCTTGGTTTCAAACTCCCATATCTCGCGAACGGGTTGACCTAACCCAAAAATTCCTATTGCATCTGAAAGTAGAAACTTGCCCGATTACAACGGTATGTGTATTTTTTCCGTAGGCCATTCTGGTTAAGCGTTTGGAGCAGCAGAATTGCGAAAAATTTTTTGCCCTCTCAACCATTTCTTGGCTTCAAACTCCCATATCTCGCGAACGGATTGACCTAACCGAAAAATCCCTATTGCATCTGAAAGTAGAAACTCGCCCGATTATAACGGTACGTGTATTTTTCCCCTAGGCAATTCTGGTTAAGCGATTGGAGCAGCAGAAGTGCGAAAAATTTGTTGTCTTCCCAACCATTTCTTGGCTTCAAACTCCCATATCTCGCAAACGGATTGACCTAACCCAAAAATTCCTATTGCATCTGAAAGTAGAAACTCGCCCGGTTACAACGGTATGTGTATTTTTTCCTTAGGCCATTCTGGTTAAGCGTTTGGAGCAGCAGAATTGCGAAAAATTTTTTGCCCTCTCAACCATTTCTTGGCTTCAAACTCCCATATCTCGCGAACGGATTGACCTAACCGAAAAATCCCTATTGCATCTGAAAGTAGAAACTCGCCCGATTACAACGGTACGTGTATTTTTCCCCTAGGCCATTCTGGTTAACCGATTGGAGCAGCAGAAGTGCGAAAAATTTGTTGTCTTGTCAACCATTTCTTAGCTTCAAACTCCCATATCTCGCGAACGGATTGACCCAACCCAAAAATTCCTATTGCATCTGAAAGCAGAAACTCGCCCGATTACAACGGTATGCGTATTTTTTCCATAGGCCATTCTGGTTAAGCGTTTGGAGCAGCAGAATTGCGAAAAATTTGTTGTCTTCTCAATCATTTCTTAGCTTCAAACTCTCATACCTTGCGAACGGATTGACGTAACCCAAAAATTCCTATTGCATCTGAAAGTAGAAACTCGCCCGATTACAAAGGTATGTGTATTTTTCCCCTAGGCCATTCTTGTTAAGCGTTTGGAGCAGCAGAAGTGCGAAAAATTTGTTGTGTTGTTAACCATTTCTTAGATTCAAAGTCCCATATCTCGCGAACGGATTGACCTAACCCAAAACTTCCTATTGTAACTGAAAGTAGAATCTCGCCCGATTACAACGATATGCGTATTTTTTCCCTAGGCCATTCTGGTTAAGCGTTTGGAGCAGCAGAATTGTGAAAAATTTTTTGCCTTCTCTACCATTTCTTGGCTTCAAACTCCCATATCTCGCGAACGGATTGACCAAACGCAAATGTTCCTATTGCATCTGAAAGTAGAAAATCGCTCGATTACAACGGTATGCGTAATTTTTCCCTAGGCCATTCTGGTTAAGCGTTTGGAGCAGCAGAAGTGCGAAAAATTTGTTGTCTTCTCAACCATTTCTTAGATTCAAACTCCCATATCTCGCGAACGGATTGACCAAACCCAAAAATTCCTGCTGCGTCTGAAAGTAGAAACTCGTCCGATTACAACGATATGCGTATTTTTTCCCTAGGCCATTCTGGTTAAGCGTTTGGAGTAGCAGAATTGCGAAAAATGTTTTGCCTTCTCAACCATTTCTCGGTTTCAAACTCCCATATCTCGCGAACGGATTGACCTAACCCAAAAATTCCTATTGCATCTGAAAGTAGAAACTCGCCCGATTACAACAGTACGTGTATTTTTTCCCTAGGCCACTCTGGTTAAGCGTTCGGATCAGCAGAATTGCGAAAAATTTGTTGCCTTCTCAACCATTTCTTGGCTTCAAACTCCCATATCTCGCGAACGGATTGACCAAACCCAAAAATTCCTGCTGCGTCTGAAAGTAGAAACTCGTCCGATTACAACGATATGCGTATTTTTTCCCTAGGCCATTCTGGTTAACCGATTGGAGCAGCAGAAGTGCGAAAAATTTGTTGTCTTGTCAACCATTTCTTAGCTTCAAACTCCCATATCTCGCGAACGGATTGACCCAACCCAAAAATTCCTATTGCATCTGAAAGCAGAAACTCGCCCGATTACAACGGTATGCGTATTTTTTCCATAGGCCATTCTGGTTAAGCGTTTGGAGCAGCAGAATTGCGAAAAATTTGTTGTCTTCTCAATCATTTCTTAGCTTCAAACTCTCATACCTTGCGAACGGATTGACGTAACCCAAAAATTCCTATTGCATCTGAAAGTAGAAACTCGCCCGATTACAAAGGTATGTGTATTTTTCCCCTAGGCCATTCTTGTTAAGCGTTTGGAGCAGCAGAAGTGCGAAAAATTTGTTGTGTTGTTAACCATTTCTTAGATTCAAAGTCCCATATCTCGCGAACGGATTGACCTAACCCAAAACTTCCTATTGTAACTGAAAGTAGAATCTCGCCCGATTACAACGATATGCGTATTTTTTCCCTAGGCCATTCTGGTTAAGCGTTTGGAGCAGCAGAATTGTGAAAAATTTTTTGCCTTCTCTACCATTTCTTGGCTTCAAACTCCCATATCTCGCGAACGGATTGACCAAACGCAAATGTTCCTATTGCATCTGAAAGTAGAAAATCGCTCGATTACAACGGTATGCGTAATTTTTCCCTAGGCCATTCTGGTTAAGCGTTTGGAGCAGCAGAAGTGCGAAAAATTTGTTGTCTTCTCAACCATTTCTTAGATTCAAACTCCCATATCTCGCGAACGGATTGACCAAACCCAAAAATTCCTGCTGCGTCTGAAAGTAGAAACTCGTCCGATTACAACGATATGCGTATTTTTTCCCTAGGCCATTCTGGTTAAGCGTTTGGAGTAGCAGAATTATGCGAAAATGTTTTGCCTTCTCAACCATTTCTCGGTTTCAAACTCCCATATCTCGCGAACGGATTGACCTAACCCAAAAATTCCTATTGCATCTGAAAGTAGAAACTCGCCCGATTACAACAGTACGTGTATTTTTTCCCTAGGCCACTCTGGTTAAGCGTTCGGATCAGCAGAATTGCGAAAAAATTTGTTGCCTTCTCAACCATTTCTTGGCTTCAAACTCCCATATCTCGCGAACGGATCGACCTAACCCAAAAATTCCTTTTGCGTCTGAAAGTAGAAACTTGCCCGATTACAACTGTATGGGTATTTTTTCCCTAGGCCATTCTGGTTAAGCGTTTGGAGCAGCAGAAGTGCGAAAAATTTGTTGTCTTCTCAACCCATTTCTTAGCTTCAAACTCCCATATCTCGCGAACGGATTGACCAAACCCAAAAATTCCTTCTGCGTCTAAAAGTAGAAACTCGCCCGATTACAACGGCATGTGTATTTTTTCCCTAGGCCATTCTGGTTAAGCGTTTGGAGCAGCAGAATTGCGAAAAATTTGTTCTCTCCTCAACCATTTCTTAGCTCAAACTCCCTTATCTCGCGAACGGATTGACCTAACCCAAAAATTCCTATTGGCATTTGAAAGTAGAAACTCGCCCGATTACAACGGTACGTGTATTTTTCCCTAGGCCATACTGGTTAAGCGATTGGAGCAGCAGAAGTGCGAAAAATTTGTTGTCCTGTCAACCATTTCTTAGCTTCAAACTCCCATATCTCGCGAACGGATTGACCCAACCCAAAAATTCCTATTGCATCTGAAAGTAGAAACTCGCCGATTACAACGGTATGTGTATTTTTTCCGTAGGCCATTCTGGTTAAGCGTTTTGGAGCAGCAGAATGCGAAAAATTTTTGCCCTCTCAACCATTTCTTGGCTTCAAACTCCCATATCTCGCGAACGGATTGACCTAACCGAAAAATCCCTATTGCATCTGAAAGTAGAAACTCGCCCGATTACAACGGTATGCGTATTTTTTCCCTAGGCCATTCTGGTTTAAGCGTTGGAGCAGCAGAATTGCGAAAAATTTGTTGTCTTCCCAACCATTTCTTGGGCTTCAAACTCCCTTATCTCGCGAACGGATTGACCTAACCCAAAAATTCCTGCTGCGTCTGAAAGTAGAAACTCTCCCGATTACAACGATATGCGTATTTTTTCCCTAGGCCATTCTGTTAAGCGATTGGAGCAGCAGAAGTGCGAAAATTTGTTGTGTTGTTAACCATTTCTTAGATTCAAAGTCCCATATCTCGCGAACGGATTGACCTAACCCAAAACTTCCTATTGTAACTGAAAGTAGAAACTCGCCCATTACAACGGTATGTGTATTTTTTCCTTTTGCCATTCTGGTTAAGCGTTTGGAGCAGCAGAATTGCGAAAAATTGTATGCCTTCTCAACCATTTCTTGGCTTCAAACTCCTATATCTCGCGAACGGATTGACCTAACCCAAAAATTCCTGTTGCGTGTGAAAGTAGAAACTCGCCCGATTACAACGGTATGTGTATTTTTTCCCTAGCCCATTCTGGTTAAGCGTTTGGAGCAGCAGAATTGCGAAAAATTTGTTGTCTTCTCACCATTTCTTAGCTTCAAAGTCCCATAATCTCACGAACGGATTGACCAAACCCAAAAATTCCTGCTGCGTCCTGAAAGTAGAAACTCTCCCGATTACAACGATATGCGTATTTTTTCCCTAGGCCATTCTGGTTAAGCGATTGGAGCAGCAGAATTGTGAAAAATTTTTTGCCTTCTCTACCATTTCTTGGCTTCAAACTCCCATATCTCGCGAACGGATTGACCAAACGCAAATATTCCTATTGCATCTGAAAGTAGAAACTCGCTCGATTACAACGGTATGCGTAATTTTTCCCTAGGCCATTCTGGTTAAGCGTTTGGGAGCAGCAGAAGTGCGAAAAATTTGTGTCTTCTCAACCATTTCTTAGATTCAAACTCCCATATCTCGCGAACGGATTGACCAAAACCCAAAAATTCCTGCTGCGTCTGAAAGTAGAAACTCCCGATTACAACGAATATGCGTATTTTTTCCCTAGGCCATTCTGGTTAAGCGTTTGGAGCAGCAGAATTGTGAAAAATTTTTTGCCTTCTCTACCATTTCTTGGCTTCAAACTCCCATATCTCGCGAACGGATTGACCTAACGCAAATATTCCTATTGCATCTGAAGTAGAAACTCGCTCGATTACAACGGTATACGTATTTTTTCCTAGGCCATTCTGGTTAAGCGTTTGGAGCAGCAGAAGTGCGAAAAATTTGTTGTCTTCTCAACCATTTCTTAGATTCAAACTCCCATATCTCGCGAACGGATTGACCTAACCCAAAAATTCCTGTGCATCTGAAAGTAGAAACTCGCCCGATTACAACCGTATGTGTATTTTTTTCCTAGGCCGTTCTGGTTAAGCGTTTGGCGCAGCAGAATTGCGAAAAATTTTTTGCCTTCTCAACCATTCTTGGCTTCAAACTGCCATATCTCGCGAACGGATTGACCTAACCCAAAAATTCCTATTGCATCTGAAAGTAGAAACTCGCCCGATTACAACAGTACGTGGTTTTTTTCCCTAGGCCACTCTGGTTAAGCGTTCGGATCAGCAGAATTGCGAAAAATTTGTTGCCTTCTCAACCATTTCTGGCTTCAAACTCCCATATCTCGCGAACGGTCGACCTAACCCAAAAATTCCTTTTGCGTCTGAAAGTAGAAGCTCGCCCGATCACAACGGTATGTGTACTTTTTCCCTAGGCCATTCTGGTTAAGCGTTTTGGGAGCAGCAGAATTTCGAAAAATTTTTTTGCCTTCTCAACCATTTCTTGGCTTCAAACTCCCATATCTCGCGAACGGTTTGACCTAACCCAAAAATTCCTATTGCATCTGAAAGTAGAAACTTGCCCGATTACAACTGTATGAGTATTTTTTCCCTAGGCCATTCTGGTTAAGCGTTTGGAGCAGCAGAAGTGCGAAAAATTTGTTGTCTTCTCAACCATTTCTTAGCTTCAAACTCCCATATCTCGCGAACGGATTGACCAAACCAAAAATTCCTTCTGCGTCTAAAAGTAGAAACTCGCCCGATTACAACGGCATGTTATTTTTTCCCTAGGCCATTCTGGTTAAGGCGTTTGGAGCAGCAAATTGCGAAAAATTTGTTCTCTTCTCAACCATTTCTTAGCTTCAACTCCTTATCTCGCGAACGGATTGACCTAACCCAAAAATTCCTATTGCATTTGAAAGTAGAAACTCGCCCGATTACAACGGTACGTGTATTTTTCCCCTAGGCCATACTGGTTTTAAGCGATTGGAGCAGCAGAAGTGCGAAAAATTTGTTGTCTTGTCAACCATTTCTTAGCTTCAAACTCCCATATCTCGCGAACGGATTGACCCAACCCAAAAATTCCTATTGCATCTGAAAGTAGAAAACTCGCCCGATTACAACGGTATGTGTATTTTTTCCGTAGGCCATTCTGGTTAAGCGTTTGGAGCAGCAGAAATTGCGAAAAATTTTTGCCCTCTCAACCATTTCTTGGCTTCAAACTCCCATATCTCGCGAACGGATTGATCTAACCGAAAAATCCCTATTGCATCTGAAAGTAGAAACTCGCCCGATTACAACGGTATGCGTATTTTTTCCCTAGCCATTCTGGTTAAGCGTTGGAGCAGCAGAATTGCGAAAAATTTGTTGTCTTCCCACCATTTCTTGGCTTCAAACTCCCATATCTCGCAAACGGATTGACCTAACCCAAAAATTCCTATTGCATCTGAAAGTAGAACTCGCCCGGTTACAACGGTTGTGTATTTTTTCCTTAGGCCATTCTGGTTAAGCGTTTGGAGCAGCAGAATTGCGAAAAATTTTTGCCTTCCGGTAACCAATTTCTTGGCTTCAAACTCCCATATCTCGCGACGGATTGACCAACCCAAAAATTCCTATTGTAACTGAAAGTAGAAACTCGCCCGATTACAACGGTATGTGTATTTTTCCCTAGGGCCCTTCTAGTTAAGCCTTTGAAGCAGCAGAATTGCGAAAAATTTTTTGCTTTCTCAACCATTCCTTGGCTTCAAACTCCCATATCTCGCGAACGGATTGACCAAACCCAAAAATTCCTATTGCATCTGAAAGTAGAAACTCCCCCGATTACAACGGTATGTGTATTTTCCCCTAGGCCCATTCATGTTAAGCGTTTGGAGCAGCAGAAGTGCGAAAAATTTGTTGTGTTGTTAACCATTTCTTAGATTCAAAGTCCCATATCTCGCGAGACGGATTGACCTAACCCAAAACTTCCCTATTGTAACTGAAAGTAGAAACTCGCCCGATTACAACGGTATGTGTATTTTTCCTTATGCCTTTCTGGTAAGCGTTTGGAGCAGCAGAATTGCGAAAAATTGTATGCCTTCTCAACCATTTCTTGGCTTCAAACTCCCATATCTCGCGAACGGATTGACCTAACCCAAAAATTCTGTTGCGTGTGAAAGTAGAAACTCGCCCGATTACAACGGTATGTGTATTTTTTCCCTAGCCCATTCTGGTTAAGCGTTTGGAGCAGCAGAATTGCGAAAATTTGTTGTCTTCTCAACCATTTCTTAGCTTCAAAGTCCCATATCTCACGAACGGATGACCAAACCCAAAAATTCCTGCTGCGTCTGAAAGTAGAAACTCTCCCGATTACAACGATATGCGTATTTTTCCTAGGCCATTCTGTTAAGCGTTTGGAGCAGCAGAATTGTGAAAAATTTTTTTGCCTTCTCTACCATTTCTTGGCTTCAAACTCCCATATCTCGCGAACGGATTGACCTAACGCAAATATTCCTATTGCATCTGAAAGTAGAAACTCGCTCGATTACAACGGTATGTGTATTTTTCCCCTAGGCCATTCTGGTTAAGCGTTTGGAGCAGCAGAAGTGCGAAAAATTTGTTGTCTTCTCAACCATTTCCTTAGATGCAAACTCCCATATCTCGCGAACGGATTGACCTAACCCAAAAATTCCTGTTGCATCTGAAAGTAGAAACTCGCCCGATTACAACGGTATGTGTTTTTTCTTCCCCCTACGCCATTCTGGTTAAGCGTTTTGGAGCAGCAGAAGTGCGAAAAATTTGTTGTCTTGTCAACCATTTCTTAGCTTCAAAGTCCCCATATCTCGCGAACGGATTGACATAACCCAAAACTTCCTATTGTAGCTGAAAGTAGAAACTCGCCCGATTACAACGGTATGTGTATTTTACCCTAGGCCGTTCTGGCTAAGCGTTTGGAGCAGCAGAACTGCGAAAAATTTGTTCTCTTCTCAACCATTTCTTAGCTTCAAACTCCTTATCTCGCGAACGGATTGACCTAACCCAAAAATTCCTATTGCATTTGAAAGTAGAAACTCGCCCGATTACAACGGTACGGTGTATTTTCCCCTAGGCCATTCTGGTTAAGCGATTGGAGCAGCAGAAGTGCGAAAAATTTGTTGTCTTGTCAACCATTTCTTAGCTTCAAAGTCCCATATCTCGCGAACGGATTGACCTACCCAAAACTTCCTATTGTAACTGAAAGTAGAAACTCGCCCGATTACAACAGTATGTGTATATTTTCCCTAGCCATTCTGGTTAAGCGTTCGGATCAGCAGAATTGCGAAAATTTGTTGACTTCTCAATCATTTCTTAGCTTCAAACTCTTATACCTTGCGAACGGATGACGTAACCCAAAAATTCCTATGGCATTTGAAAGAAGATACTCGCCCGATTACAACGGTGCGTGTATTTTTCCCCTAGGCCTTTCTGGTTAAGCGTTTGGGAGCAGCAGAAGTGCGAAAAATTTGTTGTCTTCTCACCATTTCTTGGCTTCAAACTGCCATATCTCGCGAACGGATTGACCTAACCCAAAAATTCCTGTTGCATCTGAAATAGAAACTAGCCCGGTTACAACGGTAGGTGTATTTTTTCCTTAGGTCATTCTGGTTAAGCGTTTGGAAGCAGCAGAATTGCGAAAAATTTTTTGCCTTCTCAACCATTTCTTAGCTTCAAACTCCCATATCAGGCGAACGGATTGACCCAACCCAAAAATTCCTATTGCATCTGAAAGTAGAAACTCGCCCTATTACAACGGTATGTGTATTTTTTCCGTAGGCCATTCTGGTTAAGCGTTTGGAGCAGCAGAATTGCGAAAAATTTTTTTGCCTTCTCAACCATTTCTTGGCTTCAAACTCCCATATCTCGCGAACGGATTGACCCAAACCCAAAAATTCCTGTTGCGTGTGAAAGTAGAAACGCGCCCGATTACAACGGTATGTGTATTTTTTCCCTAGGCCATTCTGGTTAAGCGACTGGAGCAGCAGAAGTGCGAAAAATTTGTTGTCTTGCCAAGCATTTCTTGGCTTCAAACTCCCATATCTCGCAAACGGATTCACCTAACCCAAAATTCCTGTTGCATCTGAAAGTAGAAACTCTCGCCGATTACAACGGTAGTGTATTTTTTCCTAAGCCGTTCTGGTTAAGCGTTTGGAGCAGCAGAATTGCGAAAATTTGTGTCTTCTCAACCATTTCTTAGATTCAAACTCCCATATCTCGCGAACGGATTGACCTAACCCAAAAAATTCCTGTTGCATCTGAATGTAGAAACTCGCCCGATACAACGGTATGTGCATTTTTCCCTAGGCCATTCTGGTTAAGCGTTGGAGCAGCACAATTGCGAAAAACTTTTTGCCTCTCACCAATTCTTGTCTTCAAAACTCCCATATCTCGCGAACGATTGCCTAACCCAAAAATTCCTATTGCATCTGGAATAGAGAATCTCGCCCGATTACAACGGTATGTGTATTTTTTTCCCTAGGCCGTTCTGGTTAAGCGTTTGGAGCAGCTGAATTGCGAAAAATTTTTTGCCTTCCAACCATTTCTTGGCTTCAAACTCCCTTATCTCGCGAACGGATTGACCTAACCCAAAAATTACTATTGCATCTGAAAGTAGAAACTCGCCGCGATTGACAACGGTACGTGTATTTTTCTCCCTAGGCCATTCTGGTTAAGCGTTTGGGAGCAGCAGAATTGCCGAAAAATTTTTTGCCTTCCTCAACCATTTCTTGGCTTCAAACTCCAATATCTCGCGAACGGATTGACCTACCCAACAAATTCCTGTTGCGTCTGAAGTAGAACCTCGCCCGAATCCACCCGGTAATCTAGTATTTTTCTCCCTAGGCCCTTCTGGTTAAGCGTTTGGAGCAGCAGAAGTGCGAAAAATATGTTGTCTTGACAACAATATCTTAGCTTCCCCATTCCCATCTCTCGCGAACGGCTTGACCTTACCCCCAACGGACTCCTATTGTAACTGAACCAAGTAGCACACTCGCCCGCTTACACCGGTATGTGTACTTTTTCCCTACGGCCCTTCTGGTTAAGCGTTATGGAGCCGCGAAATGGCGGGGCCAACTGGTTGGCCTTCGCAACCAGGTGTGCTGGGAGGTCACCACTCCCAGAGCGCGCGGAAGCGGAGTTGACCGTAACCCAAAAATAGCCAGGGAGCCGTGGGAAGAGTGAGACACGCGCCCCGAGGACAGGGGACGGGGATGTGAGGTTCCCCTAGGCCAGTCGGGGATAAGCGTTGGGAGCAGCAGAAGGGGGATATATATTGGGGGGGCCGGCGGACCTGGGCGGGGCGGAACGCCCAAGTGCCGCGACACACCACCCGGCAAGACCACCCTCGCAACAAATCCTCTGGCCCATCGTAAGTCCGACTCGCCAGCCAGCTATGTCATCCACGGGAGCGGCGGTGGGGGGCCAGTGGCCAGGAGGGGGGTAGCGGGGGGGGGCAGCATGGATTGGGCGTAATATGGGGGGGGACGGCGATACCAGGGAGGTGTGGCTTAACTCCAAGAGCGCGACGCTAGGTCGGGTCCGAATCCCTAAATAATGGCCGTTGGGTGGTGATGTATGGTTGTATAGCGCAAACCCACGATACATCGGGAGGGGCTAGGGGGCCCGAGGCCAGGCGGGGTTTGCGGGGGGTGTTGCCAAGAACCCCCCATCTGGACGCGAAATCGGGGGCCGGCGACCTGGCAAGGGCGGATTCGCCCTGTAGTCGCTGCGGAAACGGAGTGAACCTGACTCCCTCATCACACTCCCGCAGGCCGCCAGCGGAAAGGAAAGTATGTACACTCCGCTACCACGCCGCATACCCCCCGTATGGTGGAGTGGTTTCGGTGGACTCATTCGGGGGAAAGCGTTGTGGGGTAGCAGAGGTTGGGGCGTAAATAAAGGGGTCGCGGCGCATTCCAAGGCGAGCGGCAACCCGTCCACCTCTACTCGACGCGCCCGGCAGAGACCTAACCCAAAAATTCTATTGCATTGAAGTCCCGACCCCTCGCCCGCACTCACAACGGGTACCGTGTAGTATTCCCCTAGGCCCCGACTGGTAAGCCCGATTGGGCGCGCAGCAAGTTAGCGACAACATAAGTTGACTTGGCGCGGGCAACCTTGGAGGCGCGGCCTCCGCCACAGCTTCGCGCGCTTCGGTGGTGTCCCAATCGCCATATTTTGGCCGGGGCACTAGCAGGAAAGTAGTCACTCGCGCCGCGTACAACGGGGTGGGGTGGGGTTGCCCGGAGGCCAGGCTGGAGAGCGGGGGGAGTCATGGCAGACTGGTGCTGGACCGAACTGGGTTTGGACCGCTCATCCTCCAGCTGGCGGGGCGGCAAACTCCCATATCTCGCGTACGGATTGACCGAACCGAAAAATCCCGATTGCAGCGGATAGGAGATAACTCGCCGAGGTACATCGGTTAGATGCGTGAGGTGGGCCAGTGGAACAGTCGGGGGGGTAGCGGTGGGGGACTGCAGCTGTCAGGGCGTTTTAGGGGGGGGAGGCCCTACATGGGCGGGGCGGCTTAACGCCATGGTGCGCTGCAAACAGGATTGACCCTAACCCAAAAATTCCTATTGCCATCTGAAATGTAGCAACTCGCCCGGTTACAACGGTAATGTGTATTTTTTCTTCTTAGGCCATTCTGGTGTAAGCGTGTGGAGCAGCAAGAATTGCGAACACAATTTTTTGCCTTCCTTAACCAATTTCATGGCCTCACACTCCCATGTCTCGCGAACCGGATTGACCAAACCCAAAAAATCCTATTGTAACTGAAGAATAGAAGAGAACTCGCGCGATTACAACGGTATGTGGATTTTTTCCTAGGCCCTTCTAGTTAGCCTTGAAGCAGCAGAATTGGGAAAAATTTTTTGCTTTCTCAACCATTCCTTGGCTTCAAACTCCCATATCTCGCGACCGGAGTGACACAACCCCCAAAAATGCCTATTGCCTCAGACAGTAGACACTCCCCGGATGACAACGGTAGCGTGTTATGTTGGCCCCGTGGCCTAGTTCTGGGTAAGCGTGTGGAGCAGCTAGAACGGGCGAAAATTGGGTTGTTCTGTGGTGTGTGAACCAGTGCGTTGATCAAAGTCCCATATCTCGCCAGAACGGATTGTCCATGTACCCAAAACGGCCGATTGGTATCGGAAAGGATAGGTATTACTCGCCCGAAGGACTTACGGGTGGTATGGGTAGGTGGTTTAGGAGGCCATTCGGGTGAAGCTGGGGGGGAGCAGCATGAAAGGGCGAAAAAAAAGGGGTTATAGCCGGCGGAACAAGGGGCGGGGCGGCATTTCGACCTAGAGCGTCGCCGTACGGATTGACCTAACCCAAAAATATGCCTGGGGCGGGGTGGAAAGTTGAAACTCGAACCCAGAGGTCTTCGGGAGGGGGAGGGGGGTCCCGGAGACCATTCTGGTGAAGCAGGGGGGATGCAGCAGAAGGGCGTTATTGGGGGGGGAGGCACGCATTAACATGGGCGGGGAGGCATTTGGCCATGTGAGCCTCACACGTTAGGTGGGGTCACTTCACATAATAGGGCCGGGGGCGGGGTGATGCGTACGGGGTAAGGTGTGTTGTTTCGCGCACCACTCCCGTGTTCATAGGGAGGGGTGGGGGGCCCGCTGGCCAGGCGGGGGATGCGTCACCCGGGTGCGCCGTTCTTTCCCCAGCACACCCTCTGCGCATATGTTACAGAGACACTGGTGCGATATTATGGTGGGGGCGGCCTTGCAGGGGCGGGGCGGATTTCGCACATGTGAGCGCTTTAGGTTGCTAAGTTAAATTTTTGTCGGGGGCTGAGGTATGGTGTATCGCGCACACAGTAGTAAATAGGGAGGTGGTGGGTGTGGGGCCCGTTGCCGTTCGTGGTGTAAGCGTTTGGTTTGAAAGCAGCAGTTTGGGCGTAATTTTTAAATAAGGGGCGGGGACAGGCGCTATCAGGGCGGGGAGAGCAATCTCGCCATGTGCGCGCGTACGGTGAGGAGGTCCACGAACCAAACTTGGGCTATGGGCTTATGAAAGTGTGGAAACTCCCCCAGAGTACATCAGGGATGCGGGAGGTGTTCCCTAGGCCCATTCTGGTTTTTTTGTAAGCGTTTGGAGCAGCAGGGTATTGGCTGAAAAAGGTGTGTGGCGTCTCAACCTGGTCTTAGTTCTAAACTCCCTTATCTGCGAACGTATTGACCCTAACCCCAAAAAATTCCGGTGCATCTGGAAAGGGTAGAAACTCGCCCGGATTACATCGGTATATGTGAATGTGTCCGAGGCCATTCTGGTTTTTTAAAGCGTTTTGGAGCGCACAAGTGCGGAAAAATCGGTGGGCCGGCGCAACACTTGGGCTTGTGTGGGCACTTAACTCCCTGAGCGCGCGTCTCGGCGAGGGACCGTAACCCAAAAAGGACAGATGGCAAGCTGGGGAATGGTGTATTTCTGCGCCCGTTGTACATACGGGTGGTGGAGGGTGTGCCGTGGGCCCGTTTCTGGGGGGGGGGGGGGGGGTATGCGGGTGGGTGACAGCAGTTTTATTGGCAGATTTTGGGGGGGCAAAGGACAGAATTCTGGGGTCGTGGAGGATATCGCAACAGAGCGCGCGTTAGGATATGGGGAACCGTTCCCATATTTGGTGGGGCTGCTGAAATGGTAGTTGTATTCGCGAAACAGTGAGGAACCTTAAGGGGGGAGAAGGGGTGGGGGGCCATGAGGGCCAGCTGGTGAAGGGTAGGGGAGCAGCTGAAAT